>NC_056743.1:1808949925-1809102425 GCF_019279795.1 Protopterus annectens | reverse complement strand
AAAGCATCCACTGAAGAATCCGCATGTGGTATCTGGCTAATGGAAGCAGAGGTATGGCTGCCATAATTCCCAACACCTTTAGAACTAACCTGGCTTTGATTCTGTTGTTGTTGAGAAGAAGTGATACCAATTTGTGAATGTCTGATATTCTCTGATGTGTTAGCCTTGCAGACATGTTTATTGTATCTAGATGTGCGCCTATGTAGGTAATAGTACGACAAGGCGACAAAACAGACTTTCAATTTATTGAAATACCCAGGTTTTGACAAGCGAAAAGTGTAATCTCTGGCCATCAGAAGGAGATGCTTGGTGGGAGCTGTGAGGAGCCAGTCGTCCAAATATGGAAACACCTGGAATCCTTGTCGTCTCAGGTGAGAAGCTACCACTGCCATGCATTTGGTAAACACCGGGGCAGTGGTGAGAGCAAAGGGCAGGGCCCTGAACTGAAAATGACTGGTTCCCAGCCTGAAGCGGAGGAATCTTCTGGAGCGTCTGTTCATCTTTATGTGATAGCACGCATCCCGAAGGTCTATAGAGCACATCCAGTTTCCTTTGCCCAAAAGGGGAAGGATGGATTGCAGCGTGACCATCCGAAATCTTGTTTTCTTGACTGATTTGTTCAAGACACTGAGATCCAAAATTGGTCTCCAGTCCCCTGTTTTCTTTGGAACTACAAAGAACCTTGAGTAGATTCCGGATCCTTGTTGGTCTGCTGGAACTGGCTGAATTGCTCTTTTTGCAAGCAGTTTTGAAATCTCCAAAGCTGCTATATCCCTTTGAGCGGGTGGAACATCTGGAAGGGATTTTTTGACTGATTTGGAAGAAGAAAGGGGATAGAATAGCCTTCGAAATGATGGACTGTACCCATTTGTCTTGAGTCAGGGATAGCCAGGCTTCTGGGTACAGTGACAATCTTCCCCCGACTGCCTCCGAAGATGGGCAGTCGGGCAACACCTCAGGGATGCTGAAAGGGCTTGTCAGAGAAGGTTTCCCGATTGCCCTGGTTCTGCGGACCCCCCCTGCCCTTAGGCGGCGTCTACCATTGTTATTCCCCTCTGCCTCTGGCGGAACGACTCTGCGCCAGGCGAAGTCCCTTGAGATTGTTTACGGAACCACATCTTTCCCCTTCTGGCCTTTGGGGTAAGGCCTAGAAGGAGTAGAAAAACGGACTCCGACGGCAGAAAGGGTCTTGCCATCAGCCTCGCACCTAGTCAAGGTTTCTTTCACTTGAGGACCAAAGAGGATGATCCATCGAAGGGAGTTTGTGAAAGACGCCTTGAAGGGGTCCAAAATTGCATAGCCGCATCCAGGCATGCCTACGCAAGGCCACACCTGTCCCTGCGGCTCTGCTCGCTCCATCAGCCGCGTAAAGAAGGCACATGGAGGAGTTGGTTATGGAATTAAGGGTAGCCAGCTGCGTGTTCATTTTATCTTGGAACTCCGCAGCTGTAGGGTCCTTTAACATTTCACTCGCTTCCTTGATCAAGTCCCTTTGAAGACGAGTAAATGGCAGAGGTAGTTCAGCGAACCATGGTAAAAGTCGCTGACGAACATCCGCTTCCTACCTATCCATGGACCTAGATTCTTTGTTAGGTGGATGGACAGGTACTGAAGGATCAGCTAGCTCCTTCTTAGTGGCAGCAGCTACCACCATAGCATCCACAGAAACTCCTTTCGTTAAAAACTGCTTGTCTGCTGGAGCTGTGATGAACTTGGAGGGTCTCCTGGGAGTGGGGTCCACTGAATCAGGAGCCGTCCATGCCTTCTTAGCAACCACCTGCATGAGGGGGTCGAAGGGGGGGGACACCCAGGAGGTGGAAGGACGAGAGCCAAACGCCTCAAGATACACAGATTCCGAAGGGTTGAGGGCTGGCCAATTTCCCCTCTGTTTCAGGATCTCCAGAATGTCTGCAAATGAGACATCTTCAGAAGGGGAACGGGGAACCCTCAGAATCATCCAAATCTGTGTCTGACGTGATGGACTCAGGTGAGTCAATGTGTTACCTCTTACACTTCCTCTTCCGAGGGGCTCTTCTGCCAAATCAGGACAGGCCTCGAAGAGGATGAAATCCCACTGGGGTTCCTGAGGAGCCGGCTCTCTGCGGTCCGGGATGAGGGAGTGAGTCGACTTAGCCTGAGGCACCATAGAGGGAGGGGACGGAGCCGACTGTGGAGTAGAGCCAGGCTCTAACACACTCCGCATGACCTCGAATGCACCCCTGTCAGGCAGAGCCAGAGGTCCCGCTCCGAGCTAAGAACCTCTCGGCACCGACAGTGATGGCTCGAGGCGATGTCGGAGCCGAACTCACCAGCGCCAAGCACCGAGAGGGAGAGGGGTCGGACAAGGGTCCGATGCCACTCACCCTCGAGCCGACGAGGAAGTCCGCCGAGATTCTTCAAAGGAAGAAACGGAGCCGACGATGGAGCCGAAGACAATTGTATCGGCTCCGACGCTATCACAGTCTCGGTTCCGCGACCCGCTCCGAGCTCAAAGGAGTGAAGGAGGAATATATTGCTGGACGGGGCAGGCATCGACTGATGAGTCGGGCTCTGAAGCATCTGGGCCAGTGCCTCGGACTTAAGAAGTCGACTCACTACCCTCTGAAGGTCATGATCCGACAGCCTCGATGACCTAGAGGAGTGAGATCTATGGCTCCGTTCAGACAGCAGGGGAGATCCTGGAGCCGAATGAACGGAGCCAAGAGATGGTGACCTTGACCTCTTTCTAGTTGTCGGCTCCGAAGGTTTGGTGAGCCGACGGATCAATTACCTCGGCTCCGGTTCAGCTCCGGAGGGAGCCACAGAAACTGTGGACTGAGACTTATCGGCTCCAGCCGAGCCGATAAAGGCAGAGGTTGAGAAACCTTAGGTCTCGGCTCAGAAGTCGGAGCCGAGGACCTAGATGCCTTAGAGGGCTTCCCTGAAGATACAGATAGGGAATCCTCAGGCTGAGTAAGCCTCTTAGTATTAATTTATTTTTTCTTTCCTGCAGGACCCTGGGGCTGAAGGCATGGCAGACAGCACAGGAGTCCTGCAGGTGCAAAGGCCCCAGACAGACACAAGAAGTGTGAGCGTCTGTCAGAGACATTTTCTGACAGCACATCACACTTCTTGAATCTGAGACCTTTGCTTCTTTTGACATTTTGTCTGAACAGGTGTACACAAACACACACAAACACACAAGTTATACCCTGTCAGATTACTACAAAAAAGGTAAAGGTAGAACTAGTAATTTAAATTACAATAAACTACAAAAACACACACACTCCACTAGGGGAGGAAGGCCTATAGGCCCAAGGGAAGAACCAAAGGTTCTTGGGGAAAAAACGGAAAATTTTTGGGTAGGGAGTAAAGTTTCTAAACTACTCTAAACTAAGAGAAAAGTTAAATTAAGGGGTTTTAAGACTAATTTCACAAGAAATTTAGTACTCACCAGGAACCGGTAGAAACAACCAACCTCGAGCTGCAGCGGCAAGCGAGATCTGAGGTAACTCGCCTAGCATTGTGGGATATAGGGGAGCCTCGAGCGGTGGAACCAACTCGAGCTTTAGAGTGGCCGAGGTCGGCTCCGAACCCATCCAGCAAGAATGAAGGCGAGATAGACAACTTAACATACACAATATTTAAATAACTTAGGTTACGAAATGTTATCATCTGCTTCTTTTAACAAAAACAGGAGAGCAGCTGCTATACTTTGGAGAAAATCTATTGTTATGCCTAAGGTCATGGAATCCATTAATGATCCCAAAGAAATTTATACATTTGTAATAATTAAATATAATGGCAAATTTAATACACTAGCTAATTTTTACTGAATTCCTGGTATAGGTGCAAGAGGGGCTAAAGATCATTTAAACTTACTACAAAAGTCATTGGAAGGGTAGTTTCATTTTAGCAGAGGATTTTGACTGCATATCTAGTACAGAAGATTCAAGTGAAGAGAAGAAAGCTAAAATTATGGTATCAGCTAAAGGGGTCTATATTATAATCTTGAAGGTTTAAAACTTTGAATCACTAAAGATCGAACTTTAGTGATCGAAGTCTTAAACCATCGAAACCAAAAAAAATACTAAATTAAAAAAATAAATAAATAAATAAATAGTGTCTAGGCTGGGGGGCAAGCCCCCTGCACCCCCACACCCCCCTACTTAAATATACCAACTCTGAGAACGAACTACACTGAAGTAAACGGAAATCTCCCCTACAGAGATTTTCCATTTAAATGTTCGATATAGTGCGCTTTCAGTATTCTCATGTCGACAATATCGTATTCGATATTGTCAGACTTTGAGATTTTAATATAGACACCAGCTAAAGCACTAAACAGATGCATTAGTAATAATAATAATTTAGATGATTTAGTAGTAAAAGCAGAAGATAAGTCATTGTTCTTCACTCATTATTTTTATGTGCATGGTAAGCAAACTAGAACTGATAGGATTTTTTCCTCAACAGTTTTACTTAATAAAGTGATTTAAAACCATTCCTTGTCTTTATCTGATCATAATGCACCAAGTATTAATATAACAATGGATAGAAAAAATCTCAGATTACTTATAAAATCCCAGTATATATGATAAAATTAAAAGAATTTAAAAGTTATTTTAAGAAACAAATTGAGAATTTTTTTATCTTTGAATGATAATGGTCGGGTATACTATGAGATTCCTTAAAAATGTATATTAAAGACAGAATGGGAAGATTGGCTAGTAATAAAATGAAAGAATGGGATAAAGATTTGTTGGAAACACAAGATGAAATACACAAAGTGAGGTTTGAACAACAAAGAACTTAGATAATACTGAAGCCATTAAAAAGTTAATACAAAATATCAAACAGTTTTAACCCATAAAGTGGAGATAGCTTAAGAAAAAATAAACTGCACAGTTATGCAGTGACTTCAAAAATTCTGCAAGTTTAGCTAATAGAAGTAAGAAGTTTATTTATTTATTTAACATTTGTTAACCAGGAAAGTCCAACTTGGAATTAAGCCCATTTCCTGTGGAGGCCCATGAAGAGACGCTCCAGATGCATGTCTTTGTAACGTGGGAGGAAACTGGAGCACCCGGAGGAAACCCACATGGATGAAGGGAGGACATGTATACTCCACACAGAAGGCACTCCAGGCCGAGAATCGAACCACAGAACCTCTTGCTGTGAGGTGACAACAATACTGCTGCACCACCACTGTGCTGTGGAAAATGGCAATACATCCATAATTCTGAAATCCTCACACTAATAAGTTTGCTTCAGACTTGCAATAAATGCTTAATATTTAAAAAAATCCATGAGGGTTTTAATAAAGATAATAATCCTGATGATTACAAAATTCATAAGCATTGAAAGAAAAATGTTACTAACAAACTCAATGACCAACAAATATCTCTGTTGACTAAGCCTATTACCCTAATAGAAGTTAAAGAAGCTTTAAAAAAAAGAATAGTAAAGCTCCAGGGTTAGACTAAGCATGGAATTATATAGTCTGCTAGAGCTATAGTAGACAAATTCATTAATGAAGATCAAAAAGGATTTATATTCAATAATATAGCAATAACCCACACCTGGGTGTCGGTGATGTGGATTTACCCATGGCTGGTGTGGTTTGGTCACGAGGGCGAAGCCCGAGTGGCCAAACAAAGACAACCGTGAGTAAATCCAGCATTACCCACTCCCAGAAGTGGGTTATTGCTATTATACAATGACATTATTTAAGGGAAAAAAAATTACTTTTCTTAAATAATGACATTGTATAATGCCTCCTTGCTGCCCTTCCGCAGCTGTCTGGTATTCTGCAGCAGTTCTGATGTACTGCACATGCGTATGCTTACGCAGTACATCAGAGCTGTGGGCAAAAGCAACGGAGAAAGCAAGATCTCCGTTGCTTTTTACAAAATTTCTCGCTATGTTAAAGGAGTTTAACATAGCGAGACAGCTTTAAAAAAAGCAACGGAGAATCTGTTGCTTTTTTTTTAAAGCTGTCTCGCTATGTTAAACCCATTTAACATAGTGACAATTTTGAAAGGAGAAAGCAAGATCTCTGTTGCTTTTTACAAAGTGTCTCGCTATGTTAAAGGAGTTTAACATAGCGAGACAGCTTTTAAAAAAGCAACGGAGATAGGATAATCTGTTACTTTTTTTAAAGCTGTCTCGCTATGTTAAACTCGTTTAACATAGCGAGACAGTGTGTAAAAAGCAAAAGAGATCTTGCGTTCTCCGTTGCTTTAAAAAAAGAGTTATACTAATGGAAAAAGTCTGGGTGACCGGACCTTTTTCCGTTAGTATAACTCTGATTTACAACGTGCATGCTGACCAATCAGCATGCACGTTTTAGAATATCAATGGGGGGGGGGGTCGTTGTATAATGTATAATAATATACAAAGTGTAGTAACTATCTTAGCTTTAGCAAAAGGAATGAACAAGAAATTGGCCTTAATTAGCTTAGATACTGAGAGGTTTTTGATTCTGTACATTGGAACTACTTGTTTAAAACTTTAGAAGTCTTTACATTTAAAAAAATAATTTATTGGAATATTAAAAAACTGTACAGAGACTGTAAAGCATATGTTAAAATTGGATCTTACATTTCTCAAGGATTCACTTTAAACAAAGGCACAAAGCAGGGTGTCCATTGTCCCTCTTATGTTTGCATTAGTTATTGAACCTTTAGCTAACAGTATAAGATGCAATGAAAAAATTATGGATTCTCAATTAACATGGATTGTCAACCTAAAATACAGCTTTTTGAAGATATTTTACTAACTATATGAGATTTAAATTATTCAGCTGAGGAAATAGATGAAGAAAATGAAAAGTTTCAAGAACTATCGCTGACGAAATTTAATAACAAAACTGAAACTTTAGTGTTAAATCAATTACCATACAGTAAGTTTAAAAATAAATATAAATATAATTGGGAAGGAAAAGAACTGAAATATTTAGAATAAAAATCTATCAAGAAGTGAGTAAGGTTATTAATAATCATTTTGAATAAAAAAAAAATAACAAAAGAAGTGTCACATCTTATTAAAATGGAATTATTTTTTTTATACTTTTGAGTATAGGTTTGTACTTTTTTAAATAATTATATTATCCAAGATTATATACATGTTGTATTTTTAATTCCTGACAAAAACACTTTAAAAACATGGAAACAAGGTTAATTTCATTCTTATGGTATCCCAAAAAGCAGAGAATTGCCTATAGAAATCATATAAGATTATGGGAATATGGCTGTTTTAGCTTCCCAGATGTAGAATTTTATTCTATCACTGCAAAATTTAACTATTTTATATTCTGGATAGACTTTACTACCCAGGATTCTATATATATATATATATATATATATATATATATATATATATATATAGTTTCCTATCAGAAGCCTGAAACACTATAAGCCTGAAAATCTAAATCCTGAAAACTAAAGCCTGAAAATTCAAAATCCCGAAAACCCAAAATCCTGAAACTCAAAATCCTGAAAACACAAATAATGCTAATATTTCACCATAAAGACACTAATATCTACCAACTGACCCTGACCCTAACCCTAAGGTCCGTCACTATCGCACACTCACCTGACCAGCCTCTAACCCTAACTCACTTAAACCGCCCCTAACCCCAATATTTGTCACTATTGCATACATGCCTAACCTGCCCTAACCCTAACTTAAACCGCCCCTAACCCTAACATAAAACCAACCGCACACTTTACTGAACCCAACGCATGACCTAACACCACAGGGCTAACAATTGCAAAGCCACAATGACGTCAGTATGTCCATTTTGTGTTTTCAGGATTTTGAGTTTTAGGATTTTGGGCTTTCGGGATTTTGAATTTTCAGGCTTTTGTTTTCAGGATTTTGATTTTCAGGCTTATAGTGTTTCAGGCTTCTGATAGGGAACCATATATATTGGCAATACAACTGTTACCAGAAAGAAATATACTCAAAGAAATAAACTCATGCCTAATAACATTTTTATGGTTTCCCAAAAGAAACAGAATAGCTTCAAAACATCATATCACACCATAGAAACAGGGAGGATTAAACATTCCTGATATAGAAACACATATAAAAGCATCAATACCTAAAACAATCTCAGATTGGATAAGTCCAACTTATTCTGCAAATTGGAAAGAATTACTAACTGTAATATCCATAAATTAATTTGATTTACAAAAACAATCAAATAACAGATAAAAACAATTTACCATGGCACATATTATGTATTAGTATGCAATATAACATAACTAAGCCCACTAAAACTCGTACTATTATTACATTGACTCATTTAGGACAATTATTAATGCAAATGTAGATTTAAAAATCTGGTTTGATCGTTTAACATCATTCATAGTTACAAAGAGCTATCCACATAAAATATACAGGAAAATAATTTATTCTTGGGAACAGAAAGGATTTGTTTGTTGGTTTCAATGTATCAAAGAACTAAAAGTTCTGGATATGCAAACAATAGAAACAACATACAAAATTCCACAACAGGATTGGCTAACTATGCAAAGCATTCTGACGTATTCACAAGATTTAAGCAGAATAATTAGTAATTCTTCATTTACATTTAAAGAAATACCTAAACTTACGAATTACCTATACGAAATCATATATAATGATTATGACATGGGAAATAGTATTTCGAAATTTTACAAGATATTGATAAATTATAAAGCACCCAAATCCTCATATTGGAATTATATAACAAAAGGACACTTATTACAGCTAACTGAAGAAATTAAATCAAATATTTTATTATCAATAAAACATACATCCTTTACACAATACTGGAAAGTTTTTAATAGGAAATGCTTGCACAAAGCATTCTAAATGCCAGATAGAATTACTAAAATTAATTCTTCCACAAAGGGAATATGTTGGAGGTGTGAGCAAATACAACACAGACTGGAATCACATTTTTTTTCGACTGTGTTAAATTTAAGCCATTTTGGAATGGTATTAAAAACCTTTTACAAGCTTTATTTAATGAATTGTTTAACTTATCTAAAGCTCTAGTATTATTAAATGTGTATGAAGGTCCTCATTTGAATGAGTCAAATATGTATCTAGTTTGGACAATGCTTGCAATCTCAAGGAAATGTACAACAAGAAGATGGAATACAAACACAATACCGACTTTGGAAGACTTCTACAGCCTACTGAAGACCATATCATTGTTGGAAATTAAAATTAAAGAATTAAGGATTCATCGTAAGCCATTTATTAACAATCCACGGAAAAAAGTCTTATCATTGACACTTTACAATAACTGAAAAGATACTCTCTGATAACTGGATTGTTTACCTATAAAGTAATTGTATATATTGAGCTCTGTTGTGTCAGGCTGATGTAAATACTGTAAATAGTTATTTAAGATGTTATATACAAATACTAAGGAATTTATTCAACTGTATTTGAAAAATAAAATTTTTTTGAGAAAAAAAAAACAATGTTAAACAGAATTTACTAAAAAGGAATGAATTAACATTATGGTCTGATAGCTTTGAAAAAGGAAAAGCTAAGTTGCCAGAATATGTAATGAAAGATTATAAGTTTGATGGATCTGTTAACCAGCTAATATTATCCATCACTAAGAAATTAAATGAAATTATAGATAATATGAGTGAAGAGGAACAGAACATTATTCCATTATATGAATATATGAATGCTTTCATCTAATGTAAACTGACTTGCAAAGGAAGCTTGTCCAAGTTATATAATTTAATTATAAATAATAATTTGGATGCAAAATTCTGGAAATGTTTAGACTGAAGTGGATTGAGTGACTCAATAGATGGTAAGAATAAAACTTTGTTACTTAAATCAGTTAGTCAAACTTCTCATCAAGTTTATACTGGAAAGTTTTTCTTTTATGTGGAAATATATACATAGAATGTTTGTTACTCCCTATAAAATCTCCAAGTTTGGTAGACTGACTTCTTCAGTCTGTTGGAGATGTAGTAAAGATGTAAAAGCTGACCGGACAGATGTTTATGGCTTGTGAAAAATTAAATGTTTATTGGGAAGAGATAAGTATGTTTTTAGGGGTTATGGTCTAATAATCATTCTTTAACTAGATCAATAATACTAATGAATGTTCCACTTCCTTTATCTGTAAAAGCCAAACAACAAAAATTGGTCTGGAGTCTCCTGGCCGTAGCTAGAAAAGCTATTACAAAACCTGGAAATTGAATTCTGAACTCAGTTCTTACATTCAAAGAATTTTTAAATGTAACAGCAATACTATGTGAAACTATAAAATAAGTGATCAGAATAAGATCTAAATATCATACTAAGACTTTTAGTGGTTGGGATAGCCTTGAAATGTTGCTAATGAAATACCAAGAATCTTAATGTGTTAATTTTATAAGATTACCTTGATGGTTCAATGTATTTTTAACACTGTATAACAATATTTGATCTTGAGTTCCTTCCTTTCAGTGTATATATTGCAAATACATTAAATTAATAAAAATTATCTTAAAACGAAAGAAAAATGATAGCTTGTTTTTATATTTGCAAAGTTATTCACATTGTGTTCAATTTAACAAATGTTTTTACTGGAATACAAGATGTCTACAAGGACAAACAATTAATCATGAGAGCTGAATAATGTAGTGTGTTGTGGGTAAAACTTACAAATGCTCTTCTATGCATCTGCAAAGTAAGTAGCTGTTTTTTAAAACCAACTTACATACAAGAAGTCTGCAGGTACACGCTATTAACCAAGACAGGTCTGAACACTGTCTGGTGAGTGAATTGTACAGGGTACAGTGTAATAAACATTTATAGGCACATTAGCAAGCAGTTCTGTATAAAATAAATAAAACTGAAAACTCTGGGAAGTGAATAAGTGATACAAGTTGCTGCCTCCTCAGCAGCTGTAGTACTTTAATGCATTTAACATAAGAGTGCACAATTTAGATAATGTGTTTAAAGGCAGCCGATGCACTTCTTCTGAGGGTTGAAAGTTAAAGTTTATTGAAAGCATGCAAGCTGTTTTTCACATATGGGAGAAAAATAAGGATAAAAAAAGAATAGATAGCAATTAGCGTTAAGTGGGAACACAGGCTGCAACATGTGCGTTAGCAAAGGTAAGTTTAATTTTAGATTAGGTAATGCAGCCATCAATTCAGGGAAACTGCTTCTATCTGGAAGGGTAAATGTCATTTGTCGAAAATGTAGCTAATTTTGTGTGTTTGTTCTACATTAAAAGGGGATGGGGGGTCTGAAAATGTACTTACGCTTTTTTCTTGACTGTTTTCATTGAAGCAAAAAGTCTTGAAAAATATGACACAGGTTCAAATGGAGATGAGAAGTAAGCACATGAGAGATTAGTGTGACAAAACATGTTTTCATGTAAACTAAAAGTTGGAAATATACATTCAAAAGAACTGTCATGTATAATAGATGTGAGTACTAACTTTCTATCATAATCATTATTCTGTTCAAATGATCATGGAATGTACATGGCCTTACAGGTATAGCTGAAAAGCAAACAGTACTGAATTATATTAAGAAGTGTAGGGCTCAGTTAGCAATATTGCAAAGACATACTCGGATAGAAATGAGCATATGAATTTGACAAAGAAAGGATTTCAGGGTGGGCATTCAGCAGAATATCAAGGAAAAAGGAAAGGGAGAGTTATAACACTAATTGCTAAAGGGGCTCCAATAGTGACAAAAGAGGAAAAAAGACAATAATGATATATTTGTCAATGTAAGGAATTATTGACAGAGGGAAGGATTACACTGGCATGCATTTATATTCCATCTAAAACTGCTATTATGGAGCTTAAAAGAATTTTGGGAGAAATAATGCATTTTCAGCAAGGCATATTTATGGATGGGAACAGAACCTGATTTGCAATAGGGATGATGAGTCAGGGGGATCTAGAAGGGAAGATACAAAAAATTAGAGAAGATTTTTGAAAAGAAAATGAAAGCGTTTGGCTTGTAAGAAGTAAATACAGTAGAAGGAACTCAGACAGAATTTACATATTATTCCAAAAGATACAATAACTGATAAGTCTTGATGCAAAGAAGGCATTCAATAAAGTTAGTTGATACTTTTTAAGTAGGGCTGTGGTACCATTAGTGTTTCCTGATAGAATAATAGGGATAAAATTAGGATGGTATTATGAAGGACCAGAAGCAAGAATTAATGTTAAATGTTTCCTCTCCAACAAGCTATGTTCGAACAGAGGAATTAAGCAGGGATGTCCTCTTTCCCCTTTGTTATTTGTTTTATATTTAGAGCCATTAGCAAAGAAAATAAGGAACTCACAAATTCAAGGGTAAAATTGGCATGGTGTTTGTGAAAAACTGAAAGGTTGCCAGCCCACCCTGATAGAATCTTGCAAATAATTTTATGTGATTTGTAAATATTAATATAATCCACAAACTGGTTTTAGAAATATAAAAAGAAAAAAAAATGTGTTATATGTTCTGAACTTCAAAAATATAACCACAGTGCATCCTGCTGGAAGAAAGCTGATAAAGTAAAGCATTTTAAGACTGTTTGATCTCAGGGCTCGGAGACGGGATGTCTGGATGAAGGAATTATTTCTATTGTCTTAGGACAATAGTTAATTGCTAGATTTTACATGTATAATGTCTTTTGTTGTGGTGGTTTGCTGGCCAGGTGCAACCTTACTAAGAAAACTAAGAACTGTAAAAAATAAATTATGTCTTACCATAACGTTTCATCTGTGTTGTAGATCTTTGTTCATTCCTTACCATTAGGACCTCGGTTCTGTCCTCGGAACCGATACGGCTGTTTCCAAGCTTGCACCAGCCAAAAACTCTCAGCTAAGACCTACCCATAATGCCCCTCTCCTAGTTACTTCAGATCAAGTTTGCCTGCCCTTAGATAATAGATGTAGTAACAGAAAAAAATAGTAAGAGGCTCTGACTGAGCAAATACCCTAACCAGGAGTTCCTAAAGTCCACCAGGAGTCCAGGCAGAGGGAAGGAGGGCAGGATGTAATGAATGAACAAAGATCTACAACACAGATGGAACATTATTGTAAGACGTAACTTCTTTAGCTGATGTAAATCTTTGTTTATTCATTACCATTAGGACCGAGTCCCCAGCTACTTGAATCTTAGGTGGCCCTAAGGAAAGATATTCCTGAGCACCATAGAACCAAAAGATGCTCGTCCTCTGGAGGCCAAATCCAATTTGTAATGAGATATAAAGATATGAGGTCTTGCCCAAGTGGCTGCTGTGCAGATATCATCCATAGAGGCTCGGGAATGAAATGCTATAGAAGTAGCCATAGATCTGGTAGAATGAGCCTTTATTCTGGAAGTTAAGGATAGCTTATTCTGTTGGTAGATAAAGGTAATGACGTTTCTAAGCCAGGAGGATAAAGTCACTTTGGAAACAGGTTTACCCAATCTGGGTCCTGCAAGGGCCACAAACAAATGATCTGTTTTCCTGAAAGATTTAGTCCTGTCCAAATAACAATGAAGCTACCGATGCACATCAAGGGTGTGCAAAAGGTACTCCCCTCTGTTAGAATGTTGAGGGAAGAAAACCGGCAGGTCAACAGACTGGTCAATGGAAAAGCCAGAAATTACCTTGGGCAAGAAAGAAGGGTCAGTATGAAGGGACACCCTATCCGTGTAGAAGATCAAGTAAGGACTCTTGACACTAAAAGCCTACAGCTCAGACACTCTTCCCGCTGAGGTAAGTGCTACTAGAAGTAAGGTTTTCCATGACAAAAATTGCAAATCACGACTCAAAAGGCTCAAAAGGAGAACTTGTGAGAGACTGAAGTACCAAAGTCAAGTCCCAGAGTTCTAAGGGAGGCCTGACCAGAGGTTTAACATGTAATACTCCTTTCAAAAAGGTCTTGCATAGGCGGTGTAACATAATTGAAGAATTATCAAGATCATTATGAAAATTGGCGATAGCTGCTAAATGTACAGTGATCGAAGCTGCGGCTCCTGCATGCAAAACAGTAGTCAGGTATTGTAGGAACTTTTGAATGGGCATAGAGAAAGGGTCTAAGTTCTGATATTTGGTCCAAATAGAGAACCTAGTCCATTTACTAGAATAAACTTTCCTAGTGGAAGGTTTGTGTGAAGCCAGAAGAATTTCACAAACAGGATACAGGATATGGGATGTCAGGCAGCCTGGCAATCACTGGAAGTGAAGGAACAAAACTGTGAGCTTGAGACTGTGCAGGTTCGGATGAATCAGTCCCTGAGGATGAGATAACAGGTCTTGGGAATGATCCACGATTCACAGACTGTGAATCAGATGAGGCCATAGGAAGACCTGGTGGCCAATCGTGCATTACAGCATCCCTCGGTGGTTTCCCCCTGAGGGGGGATCAGGGCAAAGTAGCTTCTGCATTTGTAGTTTAGGGGGAGAAGCAAACAGGTCGCAGCAAAGCTTGCCCCAGCGTTGGAAGATCCGATCCGCTGTTACAGGGTTCAGGGACCACTCGTGAGGCATCAGGATGTTCCTGCTCAGATTGTCCGCAATAAGGATGGAACTCCCAGGAATGTGTGTTGCTATAAGGAAGCGGTTGAAAGATATCACCCGGTGCCAAATCCTCATGACTTCCCAACACAGGGGCTAAGACCTGGTTCTGCCTTGCTTGTTGATATACCAGACGACTGACATGTTGTCTGACCGAACTGCAATGGTCCCAGAGGGTTGGGACGCATGGAACATTTGCAATGCTAGGAGAACGACCCTCAGTTCCAGGACATTTATGTGCAAATTGGCCTCCATGGGGGACCAGGTGCCTTGGAAAGTCTTTCCCTGGAAATGCCCCCCCCCCACCATAACAGGGAAACGTCTGTGGTCTCCGTGGCCGTGGGCTGGGGAAGACAGAATGGACGACACCAAAGATTTGTTTGTGGGTTCATCCACCATAACATTTCTTCCTTGCAACGGTTTGAAAGACATAACATGTGGCCGAGTGGGTAAATTGGCAACGACCACTGTGCAGAAAGGAGCCACTGTAGGATTCTCATGTGCAGTCTCGCCAGTGGTTCCAACGTAATGGCAGCCACCATGGAGCCTAAGAGTTGTTGTACAAGACATGCTGGTACATAGGTCTGAGAAGAAGGTCTTGGATTTGGTGTGTTATGTTCGAAAACCCGTGAGGGGGAAGAGAAGCTTGACAGGATGTTGTGTCAAAGACCGCTCCAATGAATTCCAGTGTCTTCGTTGGAGACATTGAGATTTATCCTTGTTGATTGTAATCCCCAAGCGGAGAGCGAGACCTTGAGTGCAAGATTACTGGTCGGAGCAGTAAGGAGCCAATCGTCTAGATAAGAAAACACCTGAAATCCTTGTAGTCGAAGATGAGCTACCACAACTGCCATACATTTGGTGAACACTCGAGGGGCTGTCGAGAGACCGAATGGCAGTGCCCTGAACTGGTAGTGAATGGCTCCCAGCCAGGAGCAGAGAAACCTCTGGGAGCGGTGATCCATCTTTATGTGGTAGCACGCATCCTGGAAGGTCTATAGAGCACATCCAGTTATCCCTCCCTAGGAAGGGAAGAATGGACTGTATTGTGACCATCCGAAAATTTTGAAGTTTGATAAATTTGTTCAATAGGCTGAGATCCAGGATTGGTCTCCAGTCCCCTGTCTTTTTTGGCACTAAAAAGAACCTTGAGTAAAACCTGGATCCTGTCTGGTCTGGTGGTACTGGATGGAGGGCTCTATTCCTTAGCAGCTTTTCTATTTCTAAGGCTGCTAATTACCTCTGATTGGGTGGTACATCGGGGATGGGAGTTAAATCAAATGGTATTTGGGAGCCTCTGGATATTATTCTCTGCACCCAAACATCGGTAGCAATAAGATGCCAGGCTGGTAGATGCAGAGAAAAACGATCCCTGACTGCTTCCAGAGGAACGCAATCAGGCTGCTGCTCAGGAGCGCTGGCAGGGTCTGCCGGAGAAAGAATCTCTAGCGCCCTGGTTATGCAGACCCACTCTATCCCGAAAGGGACGTCTTCCATATGAGTTGCCCCCTCTGCCCCGGGGGGATTGTTCACCACGAGTGTCGCGAAAAGATCCTTAAGATTTCTTGAACCACATTTTTCCTCCCTTCTGGTTCCTGGAGTAGGACCTCTGGGGGTTGGAAAGGTGTATGCCCACAGTTGACAAGGTCTTTCTGTCTTTCTCACTATGTGTAAGTGTGTCTCATACTTTGGGTCCAAAAAGTGCAGATTAGTCGACAGGTGCATTGACAAAGGAAGATTTAAAGGGGTCTGCGAAGTCACACAACCGCATCCAACCATTACATTTCATGAGAACACCTGATGCGGCAGCTCAAGCTGCCCCCTCGGTGGAGTGAGATATCAAATGCATCAAGGAGTTCAACATGGATTCAAGGGTAGCTAGTGGCAGAGGCGACAGTATCACACACCTCATCAGGCAGTACCCCACCAAAGAGGGAGACATTTCAGAAATTAGGTCTCTTTGGAGGCGAGTAAAGTGTGCCAGATGGAACAGCGATCAAAAGGCGAATGTCGCTGAAGCATAGGTCCGTTTCCCTAGTCTGTCCATGGTCCGGGACTCTCTGTTTGGAGGATGGACAGTGGAACTATCTTCTGCCAGTTCCCTCTTGGTGGCCGCCGCCATGACCATAGAATCAACTGTCAACTGCTAAGACCAATGGGGCTGGTCTTCAGGTGTAGATAAATTTTTTTGTCTGGCCTCTGCGGGACACGTTCTACGTTGTCTGGGACCTTCCAGGCATGCTGCACAATGATTTTAACAACGTCATCTGCTGGGGAAGTCACCCAGGAAGTAGATGGCCAGGCACAGAAGGCCTGCAGGAACACAGATTCCTCAAAAGAAGGGTTATAGGACTTCCAGTCTCTCCACTGCTTCAGAGGTTTGAGAATGTCTCAGAATGGGATGTCGTCTGGGGAAGACCGTGTGGACCCTTCCCCCTCATCACAATGAGTGTCTCTGGTGACAGATTTCTCCAGTGAATCAAGGTGCTTCGTCTTGCACCGTTTCTTCCTGGGTGGCTCCCCAGTGGGATCTTCTGAGGAGGACTCCAGAGAAGGGGTTCCCTTCAAAGAGGGTTCTTGTGACTCCCGTGCCCAGGGTCCCAAAATAGAGGGTTGGGAGAGGTGCATGCTAGGGGAGAGCTCTGATACTGATGTCATTGGTGCTGACTGCGAGTCCATGATCTGTACAGCAGGCCCACCTAAGAAGGGATGGGAGTCCGGAACCCGGAGGGACAACCTCGGAACCGGGGTTACACCTCGCTGTGAGGTGCCCACCTCCAGGTGAGGAGCTCTGAGAGAACTGGAAGCCGTCGGAGTTGTGGACATAAACGGCACCAGCGATAAAATAGGTGCCGGGCTAGGGACCAAGGTACGGATGGTCCAAGCACTGCTTTGGGAGAGCATCAGTTCCACCGGAGCTGATGCAGCAAGTGTGGATGGTGCTGATAGGAAAACACTGCTGTCGGAACCGAGACAGTATGCACCGGAGTGGAAGTATCTTGTTCTTGGCAGGTATTCGAGTTTTGGAGCCGATGGAGCCGAAAAAACTGTCTGCACCATGGCTGGGGATGGTGCCAAAGCAGGTTCAGTCATCGGAGCTGATGTCGGATCCAAGGACGGCACCGAAGTCAGTGGTGCCGAGGTTAGAACTGAAATAGGGGTGAATATCACAGATGTCACCGAGGGAGAAGGCACAGAACCTGGTGCTGAAGAGGTCTCCGCCGAGGGCGCTGGCGAAGCACGAAGCCGACTCTGTTCCATAACTGACAGAGATACAGGAACTGAGTGACTCCGTTTGTCCTTATGTTTTTTTGGTTTCTGGAGGGGGTGAGACCTCCGACCCAGACAGAGCCTCTGAAAAAGGTGTCTTGAGTAATCCGTTTTTTCCTTATGTGTTTTGGTCTTTGGAGGGGGTGAGACCTCCGACCCAGATAGAGCCTCTGAAAAAGGTTTCTTTTTAAGATAACTTTATTTTTACGTTCTGCTAGTGTACAATTGCTAAAAACTAGCACAAATTCACAGTCAGGTTTAATATGATCCACGCCCAAACAGTAGACACAATGAACGTGTTTCTGAGTTAGGCATCTTACGTCCAAACGTGTCACACTGTTTAAATCCCAACTTAGCTTTGTCAGACATAGTAAAGCAACAAGACCATCCTATAGAAAAATTAAGGGAGAAAATATCAATGATGTTATTTTTTAAAAAAAAATACCACTAGTAAAAAGGAAAGGCCTGTCAAAGTCAGAAGAGAGGGACAGTACCAATAAAGGTAAAAATTAAATTAGCAAGGAAAAGGGTAGGAAATAGGCTTAGGTTATAGGCGACAGTGAGAAAAAGCTAACTTGACTAAAAATTAAATAATTTTGAAGAGAAACTATCTTAAAATTAACAATTTTTTACTTAGCTTTAAGAGAGATGGTTAGCACATCTGACTAGGAACACGGCAAACGAGATTTGAAGTACTTAGGAGAGGGACATTATGGGTAGGTCTTAGATGAGAGTTTTTGGCTGGCACAAGCTTGGAAATGGCCATACTGGTTCCGAGGATAGAACCGAGGTCCTAATAGTAATGAATAAACAAAGATTTACAACATTAGATTTTAGAGTTTCAGGTAGCCTGGGAACCAGAAGTGTCAAGAATGATATAATCTAAAATGAGTCAGCAGTGATGTATTATCAATTTAAGACTTTCTCAGAGAGAGAGAGAGAGAGAGAGAAAAGAGCATTTTGGATTTTGTCTGAAGAACATCCACTGCCTAGTACTCTGCCTTTACTCTGTATGTATGTAAGTTATTTAGAAAATTGCTTCTCTTAGAAATAGATACAAATAGTAAGTGTAGTCTAGCTGTTTTCTATATTTATGTCAGAATATTCAGAATATTCTACAGTATTATTTTAAGCATTTTCATGTGATGTCTAAACTCTTGACTAGCACTGTGTTGAATTGAGGAGAGTAATCCTGTGTTTTTATTATTTACTATTAAATATTTTAAACCTTTTCAACTGTGTCTATTTTGTGTAGAGATAATTTAAGCTCTAGAGTACATTGCATGTATATAGTGATACTGTCCAAGCCACTCCACCGATCACACTTACTAATTGGATAATAGTATTATTACACAGCGAAATTGGTCACCCTTTGGGAAGGGCCTTATTAGTAGCTGATATTAGGGGTTCTGGTGGCAGTGGATTACTACCTTATAGCCTGGGCAGAAGGGGAATACCTAGTGAACCTGTGCCAGCCTTCCCCAGGAGTGTCTGTGTGTTTGTATATAAATCATCTCAAAGTGTGTGTGTGTGTGTGTGTGTGTGTGTGTGTGTGTGAGCGTCAGCTACTTGGGAAGGGACACAAAGCACTGGTTGGACAGAGGTAGCACTGGGAGGACTTGGCTTGGAAGCCTGGCTAAGGACTCCACTCTATAGCTGTGCCAGTGGGGAGTCTTATATGTGATCTGGAGAGAAAGGGAGAAACCAGCCCCGGACTGACTGTGATCTCTGTGTGCTCTTAAGGGAAATTGTACTTTACTGTGTGTGTGTGTACTTGTTATCCTTGCCAATGTGCATGCCCCTCACTGGTGCTAGTAGTGAGGATTGAGGCTCCTTGATTACTGGGCCAGTGCACAGGCATCACAGTGTTTTCTAGAAAAATTGGCTTTATTTGCAAATGATATATTACTTTATACCAAATAAATCAAGAAAAGGACATTTCAGTGTTGTGGAACATTCTGAGACAGTTTCAAGTTGTTTCAGTGTATAAAATAAATGAAGATAAAACAAAGGTTACAGTGCTAACCCATGTGCCTACACACAAATTGGTTCAGGAATACCCATATTTATGGAAACATGATAAGATGAAGTATTTAGGTGTATGGATTAAAAAGTAGCAGAGAGAGATTTTAATCCTGCGACTCCCTTAGAACCCCTCGGGTCTCTCTAGCTGTTTGATATATCTGGTGAGATACATCGCAAAGGCAGCATTGTAATCACCAATGAATATAAATGGATAATAACATCTTTAGATCTGGAAGATATTCCCTTAGTCTTCAGGTGCACCAAGAACTAGGATTTCCATACAAATGTTGCTACATGGTGATCAAAGGAGAGAGAGAATTATCAACCCATGTTCAGAGATCTCTAACTGGGTCTCTGATCGCTTGGAAGTAAGGCATAGGTCTCCTCTGAGGAGCCTCTAAGACACAGAAAAGAGGTACAATGCTTCTAGTCTTTCTTAGTAGCTTAATGATTTTAAGCCTGCGATCATCTCTGTTAGGAAGCTCTGGGGCCTTTCTAACTGTTTAATGTGTCTGGTGAGATATTCCCAAATGGAGCACTGTAATTACTGCTGAATACAAACAGATAATAATATATTTATATTTGTCTGATATTCCCTTAGTGATCAGCTGCACCCACAAAAATTATTTCCTGACACCTGATACTAAATGGTGATCAAAAGAGAGAGAATTAGCAACCCAGGTCTCTAACTGTATTTTCATTTCGAAGTGGAATATTATCAATGTTATATGCCAGGGGGATGCTTTGTCTACCAAATTTGACAATATTGCATTTTTTTCACATTTAATTTAAGACAATTTTCAATACATCAGACATTTATAAGTGTAAGTTCCTGCTGCATGGCTTTCTGTGTCAGAGGTATCTGTTACTCCACATCTTTTTTTCAGTTCAAGGTTCTAAAAAGTGTCCCCACTCTTTTCAAAAGAATGCTTTGCTAGAAGTGGCAAATGTCTTTGCCATTGTTTTCTACAGATCTTGGTTTTAAGTTGCACTTCATCAGATGATTCACTTTACAAGTTTTACTACCATATTAAACTGATTATAGGAGATGGTTACATATAGTATGCAGACGTAACTTGGTTGCATATCTTACTTCCTGGAATGCAAATTCAAGTTATGCCTGCTTGCTATCAGCAACCAACACCATTTAAATGTACCAACCTTAACACTGTTAATTTCTACCCTTAATGTTATAACTCCCTCCCACACCCTAAAACTCTGCCCCTATCCTTAAAATTCCATTCTTAACATTAAAATTCCATCCCTGACCTATAAAACTCATTCCTTAAATACAACATAAAAACTCCTTCCATAACCCTAAAACGCTGTCCTTAATCCCCAAAATCCCTCCCTAACCCTCTCTATCTAACCTAAATCTTAAAACCTAACCACTGGAACTAAAAGGGTACCCAAACTCAAAAACTTACTTTAAAAGACAGTAAAAGGACTCCAGAACTACTTAAAACGTCTACGCCTCCCATTTTGCCATAGAAGCAGCACACTGTTCTCCTTGGCATAACTTGCAGTTACACTACTTCTACATAGCTTCTATCTGCCTGCTAAATAGCCACAATCCTAATTATATGTGCAGCACTCAGGTTTTTGCAGTAAAATATAGCATATACAGCTCATTAAAACAGAGTTTATGATTTCTAATATAATCACTATACAGCCACTACATATAAGGAATGTGTTTCATTTTCATTAACTGCTGGAATGCTCAACAGCTATTTTGTTCAGACAATTTAGCAAAACAGCTGATCAACAGTTCATTGAGACTGCTAGTGTCAGGGCTGGGAAATATGCCCTTTCCCTGGTATTGTGTGATCTCAGAGTTGGAATATATAATAGTAGGGGATGTGGGGATACAGAGGGGCTTGCTCTCGTTTAGTTACATGCTCTGAGGTTGTGTATTGGAGCATGAGAAGATTCTTGCCAATTTTTTTTCAATTATTTTGTGAAAGAAGTGACACTGAAGTTTGGGTTTTCAATTTTTTTTAAGCAGACCCCAATTTATATAAATATATATTGGGAGGATTGGTACTTTTCCATTAACGGGGCAACAGCTTTTTTGGCCTCGTCAACTGTTTAGTCATAAGGAAACATCATTCATTCTCAATATTTGCATAAACATGCAGTATCAAAAACATCAGAGTGCTGAAATTCATTGTGCCTCTTTTTTTTTGTTTAACATGTGTGTGACTGAGAGCATTGTAAGAAGATGACTCCACCGTCAAGGAATTGAATTGCTACTTAAAAGCTGTGAGTTGTGTTTAACTCTATTTCTATGATGATCAGGAGTCTGCATCGATTTTCCCTCTGTAGCAATGTATAACCAACCAAGCAGACAATGATCTATGACTTCAAGGAGAAGTCCTTAAAATAACTAATTCCGTTTTGTATTGCTTCACGTGTATCGAATTTAAACCAGACCAGGCACCTTCATGGCTGTATAAGTATTCACTGCAGCTTCTTTTCATTTGTCTCATTAACAACAGACTACTCACATTTACTATTATTCAAAACAATGTAGCAAAGAAACATATGCAAATACAACTAGCTTGATCAGTTGCACGACGAGGAAAACAGTAAAATGCGACCAAAAAAGCTGTTGCCCTGTTAACGGAGTAGTAAATGTGACTAGTCTGTTTCTAATGAGATAAATGAAAAGAAGCTGCAGTGAATACTTATGCAACCACGGAAGTGCCTGGTCTGTTTTACAATCCATATTCAGCCTCACACGTGAAGCAAATACAACTAGCTTGATCAGTTGCACAATGAGGGAAACTTTAAAATGAGGCCAGAAAAGCTGTTGCCCCATTAACGGAAAAGTACCGGAGGAGGATTTACCTATTATCAATGTTTTTGTCGAAAACTAAAAAAGCCAGTTCAGCTGACCAAAAATGAACTCTTAAAAAATTACCAACTCTTTTGTGAGATCGTGGAAGAGAGGATATTGAAGAATTTTGATTAATAAAGCTGGCTTGAACTACACTACTTCCAAACATATTCACAACTAACTACAAACTCATTTGTCATCTAGAAAAATGCCCTGCACAACATAACTTATTGCTGACTGCTGTCCAGCAAGGGACCTCCACTCTAGTGACAAATTGTTATTACTTACAAATAAGTCAAATAATGTTGCAGGAGACTCGCTCTACTCCCAGTACATTGCTAAATTCTGGAATAGTATACCCACACAAATAAAACTCTCCGATAAAACTCAATAGTTTTAAACAGAAATGTAACTACTCTATGTTTAACTGGAACTTAGTACAATGGAATGTAAGCAAATGGAGCTTTTCTCATTGGGCCTCCTCTGAAAATGGTTATCATCCAATCAGAATTTCTCAGTAAACAACAAATAAATAAATAAGTTGCTCTTTCCCAATGTAATGCGATCCCAAAGTTGACATATATAATTAGAAGGGGATTTTGGATCAGGGGGGCTTACCCCTACAAAAAATTACTTCTTTTATTGATGATTTGTCAGTTTTTCATATTTGAGGTTCACAATTATGTTATTTGGAGAAAATATCATAATGTCGCACAAACACACACACACATATCATATTAATATGTATATGTACACACACCAGGAATAGAAAATAATCAGTAGGGTTACCTGTGGTCAGGTTTCTTTAAGGCCTATACATCCCTCTCAACCTCTAAATCCAAAAAATCTGGATAAAGCAAAAAATATGACTGAACAAAGGCCCAATATCAGTGACAGATTTTTATGTATTGCCCCTATAAAACCGGAAAGCTGTTAAAATAACAGAATTTGTATAAGCATGAACTTTCTTAAGGAAATGAAGTCTGAAACTCAAATCCATGTCATTATTTTGCGACTTCGGTTCTCAATGGCTTGCCAGAAATACCACAAATGTTATGAAGAACAGACCAAAATTATGCGACAAAAATCTGGAGAGTTGATAGGTTGATGATGATGGAAGCTACTCAATGACAATGTTTCACTTATTTGGTACCTCCATTATTACGGCACTGATCAGAGTCTTTATGAAAGCACATCACGAATTATAAAAGCATCTAGTGTTTGAATTATAAAAAGTATTAAAGTGCTGATCTCTCTCTGTCTCCCAGTTATGATTACTGAAGGCTGCATTTTTTTTACTCAAACAATTTTATTTTGTTTTCCAAGAATAACAATAATTATAGTTACATTTCTAGATAAATAAGTAACATTCTATATACAATATTTACAATTGGCCCAATGAGAAAGAGAAAAAACAGTCAGTGAAAAAAAAAACAGTATTTCACAATTCAAAAGATTTATTTTGTCTCGAATGTTGCGATTTTTAATACTCATCGAATAGTGCACGTGTTGTTTAAAAGAGGGAGAGTGAAGTAGTTACAGCGAAAGACATCTATATGATCAACTTGAGACTGCAAATGCGATGCTGCTTATGACGGCTAACAGTAGGGCATTGATTATTAATTACGAACGTAAAGCTTCCAATGTCAATAAGCATAAACCAAAATACTGTTTTCCTCCCCGAGTGTAGATTCAAGTTGTTTTCTATCATTAAAATTAATAATATAAATTTCTTAAGCGGCAGCTGATATATCGGTAGACAAACTTCGCAAATACAGATCTTTTAAAACTATAAGTAACCGACAAAGTTCACCTTGCTAGTTCAATTCCGCCGCTCCAAGTTCATTCGCCCAGAACAAAACTCGGTCTAGCGTGGCTGCTGACTTACCGACAAAAAATAAATAAATGTATTCCAATGCCACAGTTCCTGTAAGTTAAACACTGCGGCTGCTTTACAGGTTTCAGTGAGAAACAAGGAAAACGCACAGTTCTTGGTCGCAACTATGCCTGAAATACTAGGCCATTTCCTTACTAATAGCTTCGTGCCCAACTTGCGTTTCCCGCCCGCGGCATTCAAACACGTGATCTAATCTGCCAGTTAGCGCGATTACTCAAGAGTGCGTTACCCCCAACGTCCAGTCTCACTGTCTTCCTGACTCCCATCTGGTTAGTATTTTGCAGGGACACGATGTACCCTAAAGTGTGCGTTCAGTGTTTCTATATGATACACTCATGCGTGTAGGTAACCGTGATAGAGTGCTTATCCACATTCAGCGTGGGCTGGTTAAGTGACTTGTTCATAGTAATAGAGAAGACAAATTAAGGCTAAACCAAGCCCTTGCCTTTGCAATGGCCGAATAACCAATAAAAGAGAAAATCATATGTAAACATCAGAAGTCATAAGATAAAATAAAATTACATAGATTGCATTGTGCCAAATTTCATTTATAATTAGAACGAGTATTTCTCAGCTGTCCCATATTTTCAAGGACATCATTGATTTGGGCTTAACGTGGTTCTCTGAACTAATAGAACTCACTCAACATATAACAAACACTCCATGGCATTGAGGGATGGAGCTGTAACTGGAGACCAAGAGTAGTGGGTCTGAGTAGTGCAGGTTCCTGAGGAGATTAAAGAGGCATTTTGCAGGCCTTCCTGTCATGGGGAAAGGCAATGATGTTTTGGACAGTGCTACCACCTTCTCATATGTTGTGGGCTGGATGTGGAGTATAACAGCATTAATCAAAACGGAATGAACACACTAGCAGATGTTCCCAAGACATACCTCTCAACCTCCACACATTAAAAATATAAATTTTAGCACTGACCTTTAAAAGTCATAGTGGACAGCCAGAAAGAGGAGCACTTTCTTATTTTTTCGCAATAAGATAGTCTTTCTGCAAGACATTATACAGTTACTAGTAGAGAATCGCAGCATAGGTTTAGTTTATGAAGTATCTTCCCGTGAAAAAGGTCTGACTTTATGAGAAGCATCTTAAATCTGGGAGGAGCAAGTGTAAATATAAGGGCTCAAAATCATAGCACTAAACCTAAATCATAGCAATTGAGGGATATGATCCAAGGGATTCTGTGGTTCCATGTCATGTGAGCAGACCTGGGATCAGGCAGGGCATTAAAAAAAAGCTCTTGGCATCAGGAAGAACTAAACTAGAATGTAACTCTTTTTATTTCTGTCTGTTTCCCCTGCAGCCACAAATTTTAGATGGGGTCTGAAAGAACATTTGGCTTGAATCTGAGGAGGGGCACCAGGAGTAGCTGAGGGTCAGCTGTGGGAAGTCTCAAAAAATAAAGGCAATCATTACATTTACAGAGTTCTTTTACTTCAGATTAGTCTGCTCTACCAATATTTAAAAAACTGTGCCATTGATTGAGGCCTTTGCCCTTGATTATTTTTTTAATTTGTCTGTTCATGATTCTGGACGTAATAGGTTTAGAGATATAAATTCATATGGGGATTAGTATACCGAACAGATATCACTGTGATTCGATGCTGTCTTTTTTAGTACAATTCAAGCTTTGATATCCAGATCCGTCGTGGATCCGACCCCGACACCTTTAAACTTGTGGATCCAGGGCTTTGACTCCTCCCTTACCCATAATTCCCTCTCTCTTCCTCAGAACACCCTAGATTTAGTTTGCTACCTGTGCTGAACATTCATATGATCAAGGTTTCTGATCTCCAAGTCATCAGACTATGAGATAAGTTCACATAGGCTCATATTTTTTCTTTTTATGCAAATGCACACAGAGAGAGACAGAGAGAGTTCTGTATCTGTGTGTGTATATATATATATATATATATATATATATATATATATATATATATATATATATATATATATATATATATATATATACCTAACTTCTACCCTAAAAATATTCTATTAAGATATAATAGTTTGTAGCTTAGTGTTTATAGGCTATAACAGTTTATAGTCGATAGATCGTATCAGTTTATAAGTCAACCTCTATATTCTTAAAAAATTCTAACTTGATTAGAATATTTCTGTATGTTACACTTTTGGCTATTTAGATCTTTAGGGACCTTAAGTTCCACTTTCTTAAAGACAGTGATAACTTTTTTTCTCGGGTTTGAACAAAATCTTTTCTGTGTACTAGAGTGATTTGTAAAGCAATATGTCAGACAAAAGTTGCAAAAGTGCTTAGGGTGTGGTCATAAAATACAGCAACATGACTGTCACTCTCTTTGCATTTACTGAATGGGTGTGGCATACCTGGACACAGAGTGTGAAGCCTGTGCTTCCTTTAGCACCAGAGAGTTGCAGAGCCAAAGAGAGAAGTTAGTACTTAAAGGTCTTTTGCCAGTACAGTCAGGCTCTTCCAGTCAACCGTCTGCTTTTCCCTCACCATTTAGATCTGTGGAGAAGTTCAAGTGGAAAGGAAAAGAAAATGATAAACCTAAAGAAAGTCAAACAACATTCCAAAGATAAGTCCCAAAAAGGCCAGAAAACGGTCACCTGACCCATCAGTACCAGTGGGTCCAACACCAAAATTTCAGAAACAGTCCGATCCAAATACCCCTTGGATTCGTTCTTCATCGCCATCTCCTCATTTTTCCCTGAAGCTGATCAGTCCATGGCCGCATTCATCCATCTTGCAAGAGAGGCGCCCATCCACATCTTCCTCTGTGGGCTGATCTGTTTGTTCTTCAAGGAGTATCACTGAGGCAGATATTGACAGGATGATGCAGAGATTCCTCCAAAAACAGATCTAGCTAGGGGTCATCTCAGTGCCATCCCCTCAGGACACTTCAAGAGTAGCATCAACTACCCCTTCATTAATGTCTACCATGCCAGTTCGACCTTTGAAACTGCAGTTCTTGGGTCAGAGCATCCCCAGAGTACCGATGTCAACACAGATAGTGCTTACTACTGTGAATCTGACGACATCCCATTCTCTCGACTCTGATTCCATCAGATTGCAATGAGCCTTAGAGCCAAAGTGATGATGATGATGCAGCCTGGAGGAATGGACCCACTTCAAAGTTTTTGGATCCATCCCTTTTCCATTCCCTTGGAGCTTTGGCACTGTTCAGCTCAGCTGCAGTGTTAGCCTCTGAGCCAGGGTGAGACAGTGTCATGAGATTCTTTCGGATCCAACACTGAGTGAGATCCCTTCAGATCTGGTTGCTATCTTGGCCTTCGAGGCTTTTGAAAGGATACTTGCCAGACCAAGAGAAGGGGTACTTTCATCTTGTTTGGCTCCATCCTGACTTCTAATGGATTCTGCTTCTGACTCGTGCCTCCATGTCAACAAGGACAGTCAGCTTCAAGAAGTCTCAGGGAAGCTTGCAGTTCAAGCTCCCAGCCTGATTCAAACCCATCTCCAGAAGCCCCACCAAGACAGGTTCTCAGAAAACAGACATGTAAGAGGAAACACAGTCCTCACCAAAATCAGTTACAAAAAAAATGGACTTGGATGAAGGGTAAGGTTCTCCAAGAGCCCCCTTGAAGATGTCACGTTTCATGATATATTGGAATATGAAGCAAAGGGGGTGATTAGTCCATCAGTACACCTTCCCCAGAAGAGTCTGTTCCTGGAGGCTTTTGAAACTGGCTCTTACATCCTGGGTGATTCCTCCCGTTGGTGTTCTCATTGATTTGGTAGTTCGAAAGGCCTGGAAGGATCCTGTCATGGTGGAGCCTCTTCCCAAAAAAAGGATAAAATATTAGCTTCAATGAAAGACGGGGAGAAAAGGTCCCATGGAAGATACTATGTTTGTGGTGGTGGCCACAAAAACTCTCTGTAGAGAGTATGTCTGTTCATCCCCCTAACAGAGAATCAAGGACATTGGATAAATTCAAGAAACAGACTTATGCTTTAGCAACTTTTTCTCTTAGAGCACTGAACTACCTTGCACATGTGGAACACTTTCAGAGGGAATTGACTAAATTTGCCTTTGGACATCCAAAAAAATGTGGAATCCCAGCTGTCTATCCTGCAATCCTTGTTTAGCATATCCATGCATCTGCTGTTTAATCCAGCTGATCATATGGCTAGAGCTGCAGGCACTGGCATAGCCATACGCTGCCATGCCTGGATGTGATTTTGCAGAAGGTTTCAAGATGTCTTTCCTTAATGCCCTATTGATGGTTCCACCTTATTTGAGCCTAAGGTTAAGACAACTCTCACCAGGAGCGAACAGGATGGTAAGACCCTGTCTGCCATAGGAATTCACTTCTCCAACCCTCAGAGGGCTTCTCCAGGAATCAGAGTGGGGGAAAGAAGGTGTGGTTCAGGAAATCGCAGGTTTTTAATCAGAATGTTCTTGCAGACAGACCCTCTGGAGGCAGAGGAGGGGGCATTTTTAATGGGCATCACCCCAGGGACAGAGGCAAACCACAAATCCAAGGATTTTACAATGCCTTTACCGAGAAATTCTTCCAGCGCTCCTCAAAGAGTTGCCCGACTGACACACTCTGCAGACAGTCAGGGGTGCTTATCCCTACACCATCAAACCTGTCAGGCAATCACTTTAGATTCATGATTGTCAAGGGTTATCACCAGAGAAAACAGTATTCCGTTTGTTTCACCTTCTTGGAAAACCTGTCAGGCAATCACTGTAGATTCATGAGTGTCAAGGGTAATCACCAGAGAATACAGTATTCCGTTTGTTTCACCTTCTTGGAAAATGAAAAAGATTTCAGCAGTGTATCCCAGTCAAATGGAGTCCACAGAAGCAGAAATCTTAAAGCTGCTGGAAAAAAGAGTCATCCAGCAGGTTCCCCAAGACCATGTAGAATCTGGATCCTATTCCAGGTTATTTTTTAGTTCCAAAAAAGACAGGGGACCTAAAGTGAATTTTGCAAGTCACCTGAATCAGTTTGTAAACAAACAAATTTTGGGTCTATATCAGCTTATCGAAAGCTGATAAGAGCAAATGTTCTTTGATCGAACCCTAAACGTCAAACAACCAAAATAGCAAAGACACGAAACATCGATTTTTTTCCCCAGGGAAAAAAAATCGCTGTTCCCCAAAAAAAAAAAAAAAAAAAAAAAAAACAAATGAAAACACAACATAAAGTGGGGAGGGGCTTCATCACCCACACTCCCGATGTGGTGAGCTGTGTCCCCCACCCCACCTACTTAAATATACCAACTCCGAGATCGCACCACAGTGGAGGAAATGGCAAACTCCCGAAAACGGCCCAGCAATTTTTTTCCCTGGGAAAAAAATCGTTGTTCCGTGTCTTCGTTATTTAGGTTGTTCAACATTTAGGGTTCGATCAAAGAGCGTTCGCTCTTATTAGCTTACGATAAGCTGATATAGACCCACAAATTTCTGGATGGTCATGGTTCAGTCCACTTTGCCTCTTCTAAGGCAGGACAAGTAAATGTGCTCAATAAATCTCCAGAATGCCTATCATCATATCAAAATAAACAAGCCTGGAAGTCAGTCATTTCTAATTGAGAGCACTGCCCTTTGGACTCAACACAACCCCCCAGGTGTTTACCAAATGCATGGCACAGGTGATAGCCTACCTCAGGCTGCATGTCTTCCGGATGTTCCTATATCTAGATGATTGGCTCCTCACTGCCGCGACTAGGGATCTACTAGTCCAGCAGAGGGAGCATTTGCTCCAGTTATTTCACAATGTGGGAGTCACAGTGATTCAAGCAAAGAAACAGCTGACCCTAACTCAAAACATAGGAATTCGTTGGATGCCACCTGGACACAATAAATCAGATAGCCAGACTACCAGAATCCAGAATTCTTTCTCTTCAACAGGTAGTCAAACTAGGCTTGCATCATCCATCTCCAAGTGCATACATAATTCTAGGACTAATAGGACTTATTGCTTCAACAATTAGTTTGATTCCATTGTCCAGATACTACATGAGAATCCTCCGACCTTGTCAGTCTAATGGTTTCAAGTTTCTCACTCCCTAAGTGCCCTGATTCGACTGACTCCCATATACAAATCTCATATCAGGTGGTGGCTAATAATGCCAGAATTATCAGAGGGCTGCCCATTCTGTCTTCCATCCCCTGCAGTAGCAGTTACCACTTATGCTTCCCTTTTAGGGTGGGGGGGCATTACTAAAGAAAGATTCTCAAATGTTCCTGGATGCATTCCGATGCCAAATTTCACATCAACATTCTAGAGATGAGAGCAATCCTGCTAGCATTACAGACATTCCAATACTTTCGACAAGAAGATGTGATCTCCATCCAGACAGCCAACATGACAGTAGTCTGGTACATCAAAAAACGGGGTGAACCAGATCTTATCCCCTGTATCAGGAAACCATGAGAGTATGGCAATGGGTGATGTCCTACTATCACTTTCTAATAGCAATGCATATTTTGGGGACTTCCAGTGTTTTAGCAGGCAAACTAAGCAAAAACATTTTCCTGCTTCAGTCAGTGGCAAGCCAAATTTTCTGCCACTGTGGCCAATCTTGTGGTGACCTTTTCATATCACACGTGAACAACAAATGCAGCAGTTACTTTACTCTAATCCCTTCATATGGGGTCAGTCACTGAGAGACTCTCTGGTTCACAGTTGGCCTCTCGGTCTTCTATTTGCCTTTCCCCCCTTCCCTTGTTAATGCAAATTATCCAGAAAAGCCATAAGGTGAAAGGCAAGTGTTATCCTCGTTGCCTGTTATTGGCCCCGACAAGTTTGGTTCCCATATATTTGGCCTTGCCTCTAGTGTCCTTCATGGACACTGGGACACAGACCAGTCTTCTATGTCTCCCATCCAGGCATCCTGTCCCAAATCCAGAAACCTTAATGCTAACTGCATCCTCCAATTTTAACGGTGGCGAGAGATGCCAGGCTTTCAAATAAAGTCATTCATATCCTAACTGATTCACAGAAATCCACTACAAGGAAAGTCTATCTAAGTAAATGGAAAAGGTTATGTATATAGACAACTAGCAGAGGACTGCACCCTTTATCAGCACTTCTACCCACGATTTTAGACAGTTTGTCCAATCTGTTCCAAAAAGGTTCCAGCTTCTCTGCAATCAAAGTACAGTTAGCAGCTATTTCTAATTTCCATGTCTGTTATAATCAGGCATCCATAGCCTCTTTGAAAATGTCTAAGGCTTTTATAAAAGGGACTTTTCTACTCAGACCTCCTATAAGAGATCCAGTCTCTCCATGGAATATTACTGTGATGTTTCAAGCCCTAATACAACCTCCTTTTAAACCTGCAGCTTCAACAGATCTAACATTTTTATCCTGGAAAACTATTTTCTAGTGGCTATTACTTCTGCAAGGAGAATTTAAGAACTACAAGCCCTTTCTTGCAAACCACCATACTTAGTATTCTGTAAATATAGGCTCTTTCTGAAAATGAATCACACTTTTCTTACAAAGGTGACATCTGCAACTTATCTTAATCAGCCCATAAATCTTTCAGTTTTCTTCCTGAAGTTTTCCAACAAAGGAGAATACATTTTACATCTGCTTGATGTTCATATACAACTTAGGTTCTATCTCCAAAGAACTAAAGACTTTTAGAAGTCAGATCAGATCAATTATTTATTGTCTTTTCCAACGCTAAGCTAGGACAAAATATTTCCAAGTTACTTTTTCAGCATGGCTCATAAATTGCATTATGTTTGTGTGTGAGAAATTGTGCTTGTCCTTAATGGAAAAATGTCACAGCTCATGCTGCAAGATCTGTAGCAACTTTGTGTTTCAGCATAGACTACCCACTGATGAAGTTTGTGCTGCTGCCACTTAGTCTAGAGTTCACAACTTTGTTTCACATTATAAATTGAAAGTATGATTAAGAACCCATACTTTGTTGTCTTCACCATTTTCAGGAAAATCCTTCCTTATTTCCACTCAGGTGGTTGGTAGCTAGGGAATCTGTCTAAAAGGTTGAATCTGATGAAAAAAGGCAATGTCAGATATAAAAGTTATGTACTAACCATGACAACTGAGCCATGTTTTCTTTTTGTCTGGTTCAACATCCCTCCATCCTTCCCCATTCCAAATTGTCATCTATTGTGCCTTCAAGAAAGGATGGTACTATAATAATACCTATTTTTAATTACTTGTATAAAATTGTTATGATATTTCTCTTATATGTTAAAACAATAAACCTGTTTTGAAAAAAAAAGAAAGGATGGTACTCTAGGGGAGTCTTGTTCTTAACTTCGACTGGTTGCCTCCCTTGTTTACATGAGTATGTTACTTCTTCTTTAAGTATGTACTCAAACCTTCATGAAATTTAATTCTTTATATAATAAGCAAACACAGTCTGAGGTATTCTAAGGAAGAGAGAGAAGGAATTATGGATAAGGAAGGAGTCAGAGCCCTGTATCTACAAGTTTAAAGGTGCCAAGGCTGAGTAAGAAAGTCTGAACTGGACGAAAAGAAGACAACATGGATCTGTCATTACGGCAAGTACTTAACTTTCATTTTTACCCATAGTGCAATAGATACCAACTTAAAATTGTCCTCCTTTACTTTAAAACTACTTGTAAGGGGGTGCTCCTTAACTCCCTGCTGACATGTCTGTGTAACTAATTTTGTTAATGCAATGAAGTGTGCGTGTGTTTTGAGGATGGGAGTTGTGCTTCTTGTAATCATAGATGTTTTTCTGGGATACCAGTTCTCCTGTTTTTAGCAAGAAATATATATATATATATATATATATATATATATATATATATATAATGTCTGTACTGATTATATCACTCACTCTCTTATATGTTGATTCCAACTCCTAGACTGACCCCATGGACAGCCACAACTACCCAAAGAGTTTTCAAAGTAAAAGCAGAAAGAGAAGTAGGTTGCCAGATCTTTCCTGTGTATCACACATACATGCACTCACACATATGGGCAATTCAGAGTCCCCAGTCAACCTTACTGCATATCTTTGGAATGTGGGAGAAAACCAGAGCACCCACAGAAAACCCACAAGAATGACATGCAGACATTGCTCAGATGGCACCCCCATCTGAGGAGCAAATCGCAGAACATCTTGCTCTAAGGTGTCAATTCTATCGGTTCCAGCACTGTGCCGCCCATATGTTCGTGCGTGTCTGTGCACAAACACATGCACACACACATATAGATATATATGTGTATTGACACTGTCCCCAGAAGTAACTGAAGATATAGCTCTTATTCAACTCACAAGTTGCTTTACGTTTGTAAAGCAAATTTCAAGACATGTATTCTGAAAACAAAAAAGTATGACCATGTAATCTTTTCTACCATTTGTGTAAAAAGTCTTACATTAATATCTTACAGGAAGGACTAGCACAGACAAATGTTTAATGCCAAAGTCATAGCTTAAAACCCAATCCCAAGAAATGCATAACAGTACCCTTTGGAAAGTCAGCAACCCTAGGAAACTACCTCATTGATTGTGTATATCTGTAAGACTGGACCCAGTAGTCAGGGATTTTCAGGCTTGCTAGTTGTTGCTGAAGCACCTACCAAGGGGAGAAAACGCTGAGAGAAGAAAAGGAGCCATTTTTGTGATTTTAAGTATTTTCTTCTGATTTTTTGTTAAGTTTTGCTGCTTTGCCGCCTATTTTTTGGCATTTTCTGGCTTGCTAAAGTTTATATCTGTAACAGTAACAGTACTTGGAACACATATAGAGCCTGTTTACTGCATTTCCTGTGTTGCACTTAATTTAAAATCGTTTTTTTCTCTAAAAGCTGCATTTTACCTGATTTTGGCCTATCACTCAAGTGTGGGGTCATTTATTGCACTGTTGTGATTATTTTGCTGCTTGTGTATCTCTGCTACCTTTAAACTACAACAAAAAGAAAAAAAAAAATCTTGCTTTTTCCCACTTTCTGAAAGTTAAGAAAGTTCAGTTACAGATTTGCTGTTCTGAATTGTTTGGAAGTTTCTAGAAGGCCAGTGCTTGTTTGGGCTAAAGGGAAGTCTCTGTGTTCACCAGTGGGAGTGGTTAACACTGAACAGCCTGCCTGTCCCTGGAGGAGTGGTTACTACCTAGAAGCTGTAGTTTTATTGGCCATTTTGGGTCAATTCTAAACTCCTTGATCTCTCTGTCTCTTAAAACCCGGCTGCCTCGTGGTTTTGGCATCTTTTCAGGCTTGCTAGTTTTTGCTGAAGCATCTACCAAGGGGAGAAAACGCTGAGAGAAGAAAAGGAGCCATTTTTGTGATTTTAAGTATTTTCTTCTGATTTTTTGTTAAGTTTTACTGCTTTGCCGCCTATTTTTTGGCATTCTCCGGCTTGCTAAAATTTATATCTGTAACAGTAACAGTACTTGGAACACATCTATAGCCTGTTTACTGCATTTCCTGTGTTGCACTTAATTTAAAATCGTTGTTTTCTCTAAAAACTGGATTTTACCTGATTTTGGCCTAGCACTCAAGTGTGGGGTCCTTTATTGCACTGTTGTGATTATTTTGCTGCTTGTGTATCTCTGCTACCTTTAAACTACAACAAAAAGAAAAAAAAATCTTGCTTTTTTCCCACTTTCTGAAAGTTAAGAAAGTTCAGTTACAGATTTGCTGTTCTGAACTGTTTGAAAGTTTCTAGAAGGCCAGTGCTTGCTTGGGCTAAAGGGAAGTCTCTGTGTTCACCAGTGAGAGTGGTTAACACTGAACATCCTGCCTGTCTCTGGAGGAGTGGTTACTACCTAGAAGCTGTAGTTTTAGTGGCCATTTTGGGTCAATTCTAAACTCCTTGATCTCTCTCTCTTAAAACCCGGCTGCCTCATGGTTTTGGTGTCTTTTCAGGCTTGCTAGTTTTTGCTGAAGCACCTACCAAGGGGAGAAAACGCTGAGAGAAGAAAAGGAGCCATTTTTGTGATTTTAAGTATTTTCTTCTGATTTCTTGTTAAGTTTTACTGTTTTGCCGCCTATTTTTTGGCATTCTCCGGCTTGCTAAAGTTTATATCTGTAACAGTAACAGTACTTGGAACACATCTAGAGCGTGTTTACTGCATTTCCTGTGTTGCACTTAATTTAAAATCGTTGTTTTCTCTAAAAACTGTATTTTACCTGATTTTGGCCTAGCACTCAAGTGTGGGGTCATTTATTGCACTGTTGTGATTATTTTGCTGCTTGTGTATCTCTGCTACCTTTAAACTACAACAAAAAGAAAAAAAAATCTTGCTTTTTTCCCACTTTCTGAAAGTTAAGAAAGTTCAGTTATAGATTTGCTGTTCTGAACTGTTTGGAAGTTTCTAGAAGGCCAGTGCTTGCTTGGGCTAAAGGAAGTCTCTGTGTTCACCAGTGGGAGTGGTTAACACTGAACAGCCTGCCTGTCCCTGGAGGAGTGGTTACTACCTAGAAGCTGTAGTTTTATTGACCATTTTGGGTCAATTCTAAACTCCTTGATCTCTCTCTCTCTTAAAACCCTACAACTCTCTTTTTGCGTGGTTTTGCGCACTGAGCAGCGTCGGGCAGCGCCGCCTAAACAGGTTTAAACTATTCCAGGCTCCACAAAGTCGGCTCTTCACTTTTTCCCTTAGAACTGTTCAAACTGTCAAAGTAATCACTCTATTCTCTTTCTAAAGCCCTGCACTTGCTCTGCTATTATAAGGAAACACAACTAACTAAAACACTACACCCTCCTTGACTTCTCATAAGTATTAGGCTCCCGATTGGTCCTTCCTGATCAAGTGAAAAATCAGTTCCCTTCCCTAATCTTATCAATAAAAAAACAGTTCCCTATACTAATCTGGTATGTCCAAGGGTCAGTTTCAAGGTTACTTTCCAGTCCAGCTGGTAAATCTGGGAATTTTGAGGCAATGTTACAATTGCCTTATGTACACAGACAACCCTCTCCTCCTTCCAACAAACTCTAATACATGTGAGAGATGCAGTTACACAGCCAAACTGGAGGCAGAGCTCTCTCAACCCAAGACTGGCACAGTCAGTCAGGAGGAAAAGGTAACCACCCACACCACAAATCCAGTCTCACACAGACCTATTGCATCGGCATACCCAACACATAAACACACAAAAACATACTCGGAGGCTCTAAATAAAAATCTGCCTAAACAGCAAAGACCTCCTAAGCAGATATCCAAGCAACAGCCACCCCTCAACAATACCCACGAATCACATATCTCACAAAATCAGTGTGCCTCACAGTCACAGCCCTTAAGGCCAAACAACACTCCAAATACACTTGTTATAGGGGACTCTATTGTCCGGCACACTGACGTCCCACTCACCAGACTGAACAAGGAGAAGGTCACTGTAAGCTGCCTGTCGGGTGCCAGGATCCACCACATAACGCAAACACTCAGGTCATTCCAAAGCAAGTGCAAGTGTGACTCCGTCATTGTCCATGCAGGTGTGAATGACCTGAGATGTACCTCCCTGGACTACATGAAAAGAGACATAGAGGAGCTCTCTGATCATGTAGCCCAGGCTGGTATGACCCTGACCTTGAGTAGCATCTTGCCCTCACCAAGAATGATGCCACAGTATAAAGACAAAATGATCAGTTTCAACAACTAGGTAAAGTATTGGTGTCATTGAAAGGGGATCCAGTGTCTGTCAGCCTGGGATGACATGCTCAACAAGACAAGTTGCTTCGCTAGGGACGGCTTGCACCTGTCACCCTTAGGCTTTCGTATACTGGCCAAGACTCTTGCCACCCCCATAGTGCCTTTTTTAGGCAAGGCTCAAAGGACAAACCCAACTCCATAGACAACCCAAGGATAAAAAAAACTAAAGGTAATGCTACTCAATGCCAGAAGTCTAAACCTCAAGATGCACGCACTCGAGGCTCTCCTCAGTATGGAGAAAATCGATATCTGTGCAGTAACATAAACCTGGTTCAAGGCTCCTGAGAGCACCCTAGCACTACCAGGTTATAACTCATACCATGCGTTTTGGCCCCAAAACTCGGACCAAAGCACAAAAGGAGGGGGAGTATCTACATTCATCAAAGATACCTACACCTCCAGGTTAGTGGCACTGCACAAAGCATCGGAAACCATCCATGTGCAACTAACAGCAGGCAAAACTGCCTTTCAGTTTGTAGCCTGCTACAGAACACCCTCCCTATTACAGGAACCCCACTTGGCATTCCTGAGAACACTGGAGAATATGAAGGTCTCTCCAAACACTATGTTAATGGGTGACTTCAACTACCCAAGCATTGACTGGGAAAACTACTCAAGCCCAAATACCCTCGCCCAACTGTTCCTTGAATTTATAAACTCTAACGCAATGGAACAACTGGTCACCACTCCCACAAGAGGGAACAACATATTGGACCTGGTCATCACCAACATGGGGACTCTATGTTCCACACCAGAGGTAAACCCCTCATTGGTAAGATCAGACCATAAACAAATTTCCCTGGACATCCATATCCCGTCCCCGCCCCCAGCCAAGGAAATCACTGTAAAGAATTTCTCAAAAGCCAACTTTGCACTTCTCAAGACTGAGGTGGAATCCTTCAAAGCCCCTGGGCCAGAGGATAATACAGCCCAATCCACAGAATCCTTTAAAAATGCATTCTATGAGCACCTGCAGGAATGCATGGATCATGCTATCCCAAATAAAACCAAGACTCACTCCTCCAAAAACAGGAGACCGGTCTGGTGGTCCCCGGCCATAAATAAGCCATACAACAGAAGGAGGAAGCTACTACATGACAGAGCAAAATCCCAAAAAGGGAAGGCATCTCTGATCAGTATTAGCAAGAAACTTTGATCCCTCATAAAATCATCAAAGGCCAGCTTTGAAAGAAAAATTGCCCTAGACACTAAAGATAATCACAAGGCCTTCTTTAGTTATGTCAGGAACATGGGCGCAAACTCCCAGATATGCTCTGAATTGTTGCATAATGGTGCAAAATATACCAAACCTACAGACATAGCAACATCCTGGCAGACAGATTCAGCGCAAACTTCCCCCCAAAGGAGCAAATGCCTATCCCAACTGAATGTAACCTCCCTGACATCACAGATGCACAGGTGAAAGCTGCCCTCTCCAAAGCAAAACACACAGCATCTATGGGACTAGACGGTGTCCCAGGCTATGTCTGTGAGCTCCAAGAAGAACTGAACCCTCACATTAAGTCACTGTTCAAACTTAGCCTTACTACAGGATATGTACCCAAAGAATGGCTTACAGCTACAGTGGTCCCACTCCACAAAGGTGGTGCCACAACGGACCCTGGAAACTATCGCCCCATAAGCCTGACTAGTCTGGTCTGTAAAGCTATGGAGCATATTATCATGGAACTCATAAACAAAGACATTGGGAGCCTTCAGACACTGGACCCTACCCAATTCGGTTTTGTTAAGGGCAGATCTTGCCTCTTAAATCTAGTTGATTTATTTGAAACAGTTACCAAAGCCATAGATGAGGGCAAGGTAGTCCACACAGCCTACCTGGACCTCGCAAAAGCCTTCGACACAATACCCCACTCGGGCATCATAAATAAGCTTACCAGCTTAAATATCAACCCCTATATCACAAGATGGGTTGCAAACTGGCTCAGAGATAGAACCCACATGGTCAGAATCGCAGGTGCCATGTCCAAATCCAAACCAGTTACAAGTGGCGTCCCACAGGGCTCAGTTCTGGGACCTCTCTTGTTCGGTATATACTTCTCTGAGGTTCAGGCTAACACGGGGGATTATGGCTGACAAAGTTCACAGACGACTGCAAACTGTGGGCCATAATCAAATCTCCAGCTGACACAAGCATCCTCCAAAAGGGTCTCACAGAGACGGATGCTTAGTGCCAGAGCCACGGCCTCAAGCTAAATGCTAAAAAGTGCATAGTCATCCCCTTTGGGAAAAACAGGGTGCCCACAAATTACCACATAGGTGGTAATCCATTGGCACGGAAGAAGTAATTAGAGATTTGGGGACCAACGTAGATAGTAATCTCTCCTTTGATAATCGCGTTGCCAAAGTGGTTAGAAGGACCTTCTATATAGCCCACCTTATCATGAAAGGGTTCGCATCTAGATCAAGAGAGGTCATTGTGCCCCTCTACTCGTCACTCATCAGGCCCATAATTGAATACAATGCCCCTTTTGGGATGTACCGTACCCGACACCTGCAGCAACTGGAGAGACCCCAAAAGTACCTCACCAAGAGGATCATGGGCTACAAACAGATTCAAATCTGATAAAAACATTTTGAATTCATTCAGGGTGCCTTCCCATAGAATCAAGATGTCGTCTACAAACCTCTTATACATTTTTATGTTGTTAATATATCTTGTTTCACTAAATAAATTATTCCTCTCCCAATTAAAGACAACCAAATTTATGTTGGCCCATGGCTACTCCCCATTGCTGTAAATAATATTTGTCTTTAAATATAAACACATTATTTTCAAGTACTGTTTGTAACAGAAGATGTATTAAAATCTGTTCATTGGTATCAAAATCTGTATTACCACTGAGAACTTCCATTATAGCTTGCAAACCCTCTTCATTAGGTATACTAGTGAAGAGGTTTTTTACATCTAAAGTTATCAGGATACATTTATTCAGAATGTTTGTATTATTCTCATTGAATCTATGAATATCTTCTAAAAGATGATATGTGTCTTTCAGAATAGAGGGAATGGAGTCTACTATAGGTCTTAATATAGTCTCAAGGTATGTGGATATGTTACAGGTAACCCATCCCCTTCCTGAAACAATCGGGCGCATTGGGAGTGGAAAGGTTCCCTTATGTACTTTCGGTAAACCTTTCATGGAAGGTATTAATGGTAAATCAATTAATAAAAACTCATATAACTCTTTGTCTACTTGTCTGCACATAAGGAGATCATAGATGTTATCATGCACTTTCTGTATAATCCTTGATATTTCAACAGTGGATATGACTATATATGTTTTTGTATCATTCAACAGTGTATACATATTCTTATCATATTCAACTGTGTCCATAAGAATTATAGCACCTCCTTTGTCTGCTGGTTTTATTGTTAGCATATCATCTTGTGTTAATTTAACAAGTGAGGCTACTTCAAAACTGGTCATGTTATAGTATCTATTCTTTTTAACTTGATGCTTGTTGTTATGCATGTAGTATTTATAGAAATCATCCTCGCATATTCTAGTGAAACATTCCACATTGCTAGGTAGAGGAGGAGTAAAATTACTTTTCTTTTTCAAAGATACATTGCTAACAGCTTCAGAGGACTTTATACTAGAATTAAAATACAGTTTAAGAGCTACCGACCTAGCAAACAACCTTAGTTCAGTTAATGTATTGTTCAACTTGCTTCTCTGGGAAGGTATAAAACCTAACCCTTTATTTAACAAAATTAAGTCATTCTCATTAATCCCTCTAGTTGAAAAATCATATACTAAGGTATTTAGTTCCTTACATTCTTCCTCTGTCCATGTCTCTCCTCTGAAAATTTCCTTTTCCTGGGACCTTTGCTTGGTGAGCGACCTCTTGTGAAGTAAGTCTGTTTGATGGGATATGGTAAAAAACGTGAATCATCTGGGTTCACATTTTTGCGTCAAACAACTTGTTCTGTGTCTTTATTTGCGATTCCCAATCCTTGTTGATTGGGAGGTGGGGTTGACGTTTCAACATCCACTATATTACCATCCCATACATTTGGTTTAGTTGTTCCTTTGGACAAGGTGATGTTAGAAGCCCTTTCTCCTGCCGTAACATCTGTTGGTGTGTTTGTTGCATCTAGTCTCGATTCCATTCTGTTGTTCGTACGTCTATTCTGCGTCGTGGTGTCATCGGTTCTTCCCTCTGCCTCTTCGGCTGCCCCTGGTCGTGTACTGGGGTCTGCCATGAAGATATTGCCGTTAGAAAAGTCATTGTGATCACGGCATAATTTCTTCTGCTTTGTTAATTTTAATTTCTCGCTATATACATTAATTTGAGATTGCAAGTTCTCCAATTTTCTGGCACAATGATTGCTGGATATATAGCGCTCAAAGATGTCCTTACGTAGCGCCTCAACCTTTTTCTCTAGCGCTGTTTCAATGGGCAAAAAATAGTCCAATATTAAATTTATATAACTGAAGCCAAGATTGATGTTAAGATCTTGCCACTTCTTAAGGAGAATCGGATGTTGTTCTCCGTAAGTAGGCATGCAAAGTACTCTCATTCCTCGTGGAATTATTTTGAAGTGTATACAAGCCTCTAAGTGCTTGCGCTGCCAAGAGTATCTTTGCAGCCTATACATGTCATTCTCAAGTTCTCTTATCATTGTATTGAACTCAGTCATATTATTCATTTCAGTATTTATAGTAGATGTTTCTGTAGATACCTGCAAATCAAGTTGTAGTAGTGGGTTCTCATCCGAATGTATGAGACGTTCCCAGACTTGTTGATTCCCTCTGACTGCCAGAGTATAGTCCAACTCTACTACTGCATTTTCCATGGTGTGGTTCTACCGGTAAATACACTGGAAAAGTTAATGAGAAATATACCGGATAGTGCCAATCGAATCCTCAGTCAAAAGGAAGAAGCAAAATGTTGTAAAAAACACTGACGGATTCGGCAACCAGGAAACAAAACCACTTCAGGATTCCATGTGAAAAACTTCTTTATTCAGTAAACAAACAATGGGTTTGAGCAATAGTTCTCAGATCCTCACAATTAAAACAATAAATTCACCTAGTATATATACCCAGTCTCAGTTCAATCAAGCATCTAGTTAAATAATTAATTATTCAATTAATCAATTGATTCACCTTAATTCAGTGCACAAATCACTTTATACATGGGAAGGCAGTATAAAACGGCTCTAGTTGTCTGCTCTTGTTCCTTCTATTCATATATAGAATACATCCATGAATGAACAATTAATAGAATAGAATTTCCTGTGTTGCACTTAATTTAAAATCGTTTTTTTCTCTAAAAACTGCATTTTACCAGATTTTGGCCTAGCACTCAAGTGTAGGATCATTTGTTGCACTGTTGTGATAATTTTGCTGCATGTGTATCTCAGCTACCTTTAAACTACAACAAAAAGAAAAAAAAATCTTGCTTTTTTTCCTACTTTCTGAAAGTTAAGAAAGTTCAGTTACAGATTTACTGTTCTGAACTGTTTGGAAGTTTCTAGAAGGCCAGTGCTTGCTTGGGCTAAAGGGAAGTCTCTGTGTTCACTAGTGGGAGTGGTTAACACTGAACAGCCTGCCTTCTTCCTGGAGGAGTGGTTACTACCAAGAAGCTGTAGTTTTATTGGCCATTTTGGATCAATTCTAAACTCCTTGATCTGTCTCTCTTAAAACCCTACAACTCTCTTTTTGGTTTTGACTGAGCAGCGTGGGCAGCGCTAAAACAGGTTTAAACTATTCCAGGCTCCACAAAGTCTGCTCTTCACTTTTTCCCTTAGAACTGTTCAAACTGTCAAAGTCATCACTCTGTTCTCTTTCTAAAGCCCTGCACTTGCTCAGCTCTTATAAGGAAACACAACTAACTAAAATACTACACCCTCCTTGACTTCTCATAAGTATTAGGCTCCCGATTGGTCCTTCCTGATCAAGTGAAAAATCAGTTCCCTTCCCTAATCTTATCAGTAAAAAAACAGTTCCCTATACTAATCTGGTATGTCCAAGGGTCAGTTTCAAGGTTACTTTCCAGTCCAGCTGGTGAATCTGGGAATTTTGAGGCAATGTTACAATTGCCTTATGTACACAGACAACCCTCTCCTCCTTCCAACAAACTCTAATACATGTGAGAGATGCAGTTACACAGCCAAACTGGAGGCAGAGCTCTCTCAACCCAAGACTGGCACAGTCAGTCAGGAGGAAAAGGTAACCACCCACACCACAAATCCAGTCTCACACAGACCTATTGCATCTGCATACCCAACACATAAACACACAAAAAAATACTCGGAGGCTCTAAATAAAAATCTGCCTAAACAGCAAAGACCTCCTAAGCAGATATCCAAGCAACAGCCACCCCTCAACAATACCCACGAATCACATATCTCACAAAATCAGTGTGCCTCACAGTCACAGCCCTTAAGGCCAAACAACACTCCAAATACACTTGTTATAGGGGACTCTATTGTCTGGCACTCTGACGCCCTCATCAGACTGAACAAGGAGAAGGTCACTGTAAGCTGCCTGTCGGGTGCCAGGATCCACCACATCAAGCACTCAGGTCACTCCAAAGCAAGTGCAAGTATGACTCGTCATTGTCCATGCTGGTGTGAATGACCTGAGACGTACCTCCCTGGACTACATGAAAAGAGACATAGAGGAGCTCTCTGACCATGTAGCCCAGGCTGGTATGACCCTGACCTTGAGTAGCATCTTGCCCTCACCAAGAATGATGCCACAGTATAAAGACAAAATGATCAGTTTCAACAATTGGGTAAAGTATTGGTGTCATTGAAAGGGGGTCCAGTGTGTGTCAGCCTGGGATGGCATGCTCAACAAGGGACGTTGCTTCGCTAGGGACGGCTTGCACCTGTCACCCTTAGGCTTTTATATACTGGCCAAGGCTCTTGCCACCCCCATAGTGCCTTTTTTAGGCAAGGCTCAAAGGACAAACCCACCTCCATAGATAACCCAAGGATAAAAAAACTAAAGGTAATGCTACTCAATGCCAGAAGTCTAAACCTCAAGATGCACGCACTCGAGGCTCTCCTCAGTATGGAGAAAATCAATGTCTGTGCAGTAACAGAAACCTGGTTCAAGGCTCCTGAGAGCACCCCAGCACTACCAGGTTATAACTCATACCATGTGTTTCGGCCCCAAAACTCGGACCAAAGCACAAAAGGAGGGGGAGTATCTATATTCATCAAAGATACCTACACCTCCAGGTTAGTGGCACTGCACAAAGCATCGGAAACCATCCATGTGCAACTAACAGCAGGCAAAACTGCCTTTCAGTTTGTAGCCTGCTACAGAACACCCTCCCTATTACAGGAACCCCACTTGGCATTCCTGAGAACACTGGAGAATATGAAGGTCTCTCCAAACACTATGTTATTGGGTGACTTCAACTACCCAAACATTGACTGGGAAAACTACTCAAGCCCAAACACCCTCGCCCAACGGTTCCTTGAATTTATAAACTCTAACGCAATGGAACAACTGGTCACCACTCCCACAAGAGGAACAACATATTGGACCTGGTCATCACCAACATGGGGACTCTATGTTCCACACCAGAGGTAAACCCCTCATTGGTAAGATCAGACCATAAACAAATTTCCCTGGACATCCATATCCCGTCCCCCCCGCAGCCAAGGAAATCACTGTAAAGAATTTCTCAAAAGCCAACTTTGCACTTCTCAAGACTGAGGTGGAATCCTTCAAAGCCCCTGGGCCAGAGGATAATACAGCCCAATCCGCAGAATCCTTTACAAATGCATTCTATGAGCACCTGCAGGAATGCATGGATCATGCTATCCCAAATAAAACCAAGACTCACTCCTCCAAAAACAGGAGACCGGTCTTTGGGCCCCGCCATAAATAAGCTATACAACAGAAGGAGGAAGCTACTAGATGACAGAGCAAAATCCCAAAAGGGAAGGCATCTCTGATCAGTATTAGCAAGAAACTTCGATTGCGCATAAAATCATCAAAGCCCAGTTAAAGAAAAATTGCCCTAGACACTAAAGATAATCACAAGGCCTTCTTTAGTTATGTCACGCAGCCAGTTGGCCTGGGCTAAATTATACTATTAGTATAAAGCCCATCCTGAAGTTAAGAAGGGCTAGATTATAACATTTCCCATTTAGGTAGTTCAATCAGTGCCACATTTTTTGGCAGTGTATCTTTTTGGGTATGTTAGGTTTAAAGTAAAGGCCACCTATTTATGAGTTTGTCTTTGGTTTATCCTTTTTTTCTTTATCTGTCTTCTCTTTTTTCAGTCCAATTGTAATTGCATAGTTTGAAAGAACAAACTATGTTACAAGATGTTGTAATATATTACTACACATCTAGACAATTCTATAGAGTTAAAGCATTACAGACAATAATAATCACTCTCACCATACACGATGTAGATAGTGTCCAAAAAATAGTACGTAGGTTGTACAGCATGTGACATTGACTGTTATAGTACATGAAAAATAGAATGCTAGTTTCAGTTAAGAAAGTAACAGCCAGAAAGTTAGTGCTGCAGATAGATAGTGAGAGAGAGCGTTAAGAAGAATAGAAGCAATAAAGCCTGATCAGTAGCTTAAGGATATGGTATAGAAACAGAGAATGAGTTAGAAGTGCATTAGGATCATGCAATCTGTGAGGGATTGAAATGTGACAGAAGAGGACGATGAGGCTAGTGTGGAAGAAGAAAGACCTGAGCATTAGGCAGGCTTTATGCAGGAGCAGAGCCATGTATTTTTAAGATGATTTTTTAAAGAGGCTTTGAAATGGGTTAGGCCAGGCATAGACCTGGTAGCTAGAGGTAGTGAACTCCAAGGTATAGAGACATAGTATGAATACAGAGAGTGACCTGGTTTTCTTGTGGGTTTTGAGATAGATAAGATATTTTTGTCTTCTGATCATAGGGATCAATTTGGTGTGTAAGGTGTGACTAAATTCGCTAGTGCAGGGCAGGCAGTAGGCTTGAAAATAAGGTTGTGCAAGGTGGATAGCTGAATAAAGGCAAGTTGGTTGGGGAGTTCAAGCCAGTTTAATTCTAGGAGTGGTTTACAGTGATGTGTCTGATATTTAGAGTTTGTGGCAAACTTTGGAATTTTGTTGTAGCATTGTTCCATCTTGCTTAGGGTAGACGTTTGTAAGTTAGTTAAGATAGGAGCACCATAAAGAAGGGAGGGAAGTAAAAATGTTTTTGCAAGGGTGGTTTTGGTTGCTGAAGTAAATAAATGTTTGTTTCTATATAAGAGTCCCAGGTTTTGATGAGTTTCCTTTATATTCTGCTGTATATGGGGTCAAATGAAAGTTTATTGTTAATGATAACACCTAGAAGTTTGGTTTCCTGCACTATTTCTGTGACAGTGTTGTCAGATGCAAGGTTGTTGAAATGATCAGTGACAGGGGAGGTGTTTTGAGGATGAAGGAGTACTAGTTTTTTCTTCTTTGAATTAAGAAAAAGTTGGGCATTTCTTAGCCAGGATTTGACTGCAGTAAAAGATTGTTGAGTTTTATAAAGTAGTTCTGGTAGTGATTGTGCAGTGCAGAATATGGTGGAATCATCAGCATATTAAATGAGGGGCCCAGGGTGAGAGGCAGTGTGAAGGTTGTTTGTGAAAATGTTGAAGAGTAGGGGTCCTAGGATGGAGCCTTGAGGGACTCCAGTAGGGTTGTGGAGAAAGGGTGAGAGTTCATTGGACCATTTCACTGCTTGTTTATGATCCTTGAGGTAGCTATGAAACCACTTTACTGTGTTATGTGAGAAGCCTAAGTTAGACAGTGTGTTCAAAAGTAAGGGGTGAGACACTGTGTCAAATGCCTTGGAGAGATCAAGGAATACTGAGGCTGTATAGCATTCTGCATCTCTGGCCTTGTTCATGGTGTCTGTAAAAGATAATAGGGCTGTAGTTGTGCTGTGGCTAGGTCGGAAGCCATGTTGGGTTTTGGTTAAAAGATTGTTTTGCAATAGATATTGCATTACCTGCTGATGGATACCTCTCGAGAATTTTGGATATGGGTGACAAGATGGATATAGGACAGAAATTGGATGGATCAAAAGAGTTGCTTCCTTTGTGAGTGGGGGGGGGTGATGTGAGATTGTTTCCATATGGTAGGTGCTTCTGATTCAGATAAAGACCTATTTATAAGGATACTGATTGGGTAGACGACTGAGTTAGCAGCCAGTTTAAGGTAGTATGGTTGGAGATTGTCAGCTGAGGTAGAGCAGGGTTTTAGTTTTTGTAGCAGTTTCTTAATGGTGTCAGTGCGTATGGGCTGAAATGAGAATGGGATTTGTATGACATTTTGTTGAGTAGGGGGTTAATAATGACAGGGTTAGAAGTAGTTGATGGTCTGGGGCTGGTGTCTGAATAGGTTGAAGGGTGGGGGGTCCAGCATTAAGAGTGTTAGTAGGTCCAAAATTTATTTTATGAAGTGCTTGTTAAAGTTTTTGGCTATTTGTGATGGAGAGGTATCAGTGATAGGGTGTGCTCTCCATTTCTTCCAAGGTTAAGTAGAGAGGATATGGTGTGCCAAAACTTACTGGGGTTGATTTTATGCTGGAGTTGAAGCTGGGAATAATATGACTTTTTATCTCTGTTGATTAGTTTTGTCACTTTGTTACGTAGTGTTTTGATTTGAAATTAACATGATTTTGTTCATTTTTGTTTTGTTTCCAGGTTGACCTGGCTAGGTCCCTTTGCTTCATCAGGTGTTTACATTCCTTAGAGAGTCATAGTGCTGAGTTATTTTTGATTCTTTTCATACAAATGGGAGCTAGAGTATTAAATACGTGAAGGAAGGTGTTATTAAAGTATAGTACGGCATCATTAAGGGGTAGTTGTTTAAGGAGTGTCCAGTCTATTTCCTGTAGGAGATTGTTAAATTTATGCTGACAAAAATTAGTTTAGTTCCTAATTGATTTTATAGTGTGTACTCTTAGTTGTTGCGAGTTTGTTCTAAGGGAATAAACTGGTAGATGATCACTCAGGGAGACAGACAGTGTACCAGGTAATTGGCAGGGTGGGATACTAGGATCCAGTCCAGGTAAGGTAAGATCTTTGCTGTATCTTGATGAAGTATTGGTAAGCTGAGAAAATATATACAGATTTATACTATTTGTGGGAGAGTTGGAAGCTATGGTTTGCCAATCTATATTTATGACTCCTAAGATTATTGTTTCAGGTTTTATTGTTTGGGTTGTCCAGGATAAAATATTTTCCAACACTGGTATATTGTTACCTGGTGGGATATATATTACTATTATGCAAATTATTTTTGATATGTTGAGGTTCAAAAAAGAGATTAGTACCTCAGCATTGGAAAATATGGGTATATTACTGGCATAGGGTGTGATGTTGAGCGTAGAAGGATATAGAAATGCTATCCCTTCCCCTTTTTTAAAGATCTTTCTCTTCTGGTTATTGCAAAGTTTGGAGGTATTATTTGTGAGTCTTTTACATTGGGTGTAGGCATGGTTCGGTAAGGGCTAGTATGTCAAGTTTATTTTGATCATTCCAGGCATGTAGTGGGACTATTTTATTACATATACTTCTAATGATCAGAGTAAGTATGTTTAAATCTTTGAGGTTACTCATCCCTGGTTTAGCATTCTGTCTCTCATGGATTGGGAAAACATATAAATGCCTCAACATATCCTAGTTTGTTCTGTCTCTGAGTTATTTATATGCAAAATGTAAAACTACCATGCAAATCTAAGGCTAGACTGCTTAAGATCCTCACAGATTGATAGCCTAGTAAGTACCTATGAACCTAAGTCCAAGTATACAGCAAACATCTAGTCCCACTAGGATGAATTTGTTGCAGACTAGAACATGTTTCTCACCCACTTCAACCACTTCAGTTCCATGATTATACAGTTTTTCCAGAGCTTTTCACTCTAGGAGTTTGGAGAGATCTTTTCTTCCTGAGAATCCCTCTCCAACTATAAGAACTCACCAACAGTGAAGGTACAACAAATGTATCCACTCAAAATCCAGTCAAAGTACACAGGACTGTGACACCCCTGCCTGAGACTGTAGTGAATCTCACATAGCTTTAGAAAAGCCCTTCTTTTATGCAAGAGTAAATCATGTATGCAAGAATTAATCACAGTTGGTCTTCTAAAGATCCATTAACACATCATGAAGAAATTTCCCCCTACCCAATACATAGTATTGCCTGATTGCTCTTAAAGAAACATTATTTACTTACATTACACAACAAACATACCAAAGGTTTAAAGCTAAATTACTTAGAAATGTAGCATTACTTATAATACTTGCATCACATACAGCATTTAGTACCCTAACATGGTACATGACCCTCCTTTGTAGATTAAAAGCCTAGTATTTGAACAGAAATGGTGGGGTTGAGGAACCGGGACAGCACATCCATCTATAATTAGAAGGTTGAATCCATGCTGCTGATACCTTATCAAACAGCAAAATGTCAAACCGCAAAAGCAGTATTGCTAAAACCATAAATAACCCATGCAATAAAAGTATAGTATAGTCTCACCGTGTCATGAAAACTGATTACAACATTCTCATATACTGTTCTAAACTGATCACTACATCTACCATCCCAAATTCTATCAATGGTGCACCATCTTATAAGTCAAAAGTACTAAGAAGATAGATTTTAAAGGACTAATAGAAACAGTGTTCAGGTCCTACTGAAACTATGTGCCTAATTTGCCTGACACCCTGTCTATTATTTTCTATAAATGGATCCTTGCTTCTTATGGCACTGGCATTCTCAGTTCCTTACAGTGTGCTATATGAGGAACCACAAATTTTATAGCTTCTATTTTAACTTTCTCAGTTTGTCCCTGAGAGTCTATATCTATATATTCAGATCACAATAGTTCAATATTTTATTCGAATACAGCACTTCATTGTTAGAATCCTCAGTACTCTACAGTGTTTACACTTATTTTAGTTCCAGTATTTTCTTTTTCATAATAGAGTTCTCAGCTCTCTCATTTTGCATTCATGGTTTGTGTTCAGCATCTACAGTTGGTTATTTAGACTGACATCCCTGACAAACTTCTTTCACTACACACCTGCCTTCAGCATCTTGTTTTACTGTTTCATTTTGTGTTTCAGGAGCTCTAGGATTTCAGTACACCTTCTTTCCTAGAAGTGTCTTCCTACACTTCAGATTTGTCATCCAAGGCAAATATAAAAAGGCTTTTTTATTTATGTTTAAAAAATTCCAGCACCTCTTGCTTTTCTGTCTTATTTAAGACTCCCCTATCTGAGAAGTAGAAATTAGTTTGTTACTTGATTATATTTTTCCTTCCACAGTGCTACAATTTGTTAGTGAGGATTCAGTCACTTTCTATTCTATTATTCTTGGCCAGTAAGTATCTCTTTTAGAAATATCCATTCTTGAGAATAATAAAATGGCACCAGTTCCCTGGCCATAGACTTAACATTAACCTTGTGTAATGGTACAGCTTCTGGAAATGTTGTGGCATAGTTTACTATGACCAACATACATTGATACTCACTGCTAGATTTTACCATTGTCTCAACAATGTCCATAACAATGCGTTCAAATGGCATATCTATAATAAGCATGTGAATAAAAGGATTCATGAATCCATGTTGTAGAGCTGTTTTTTGGCATTGTGTACTGAGCAAATAAGAGTTCTCCTGTTTCTTTAATAAACTGCAGCCAGTAACTTGTTATTTCTTGGAGCTTTGTTTTATCCATTCTCAAGTAACCTCCAACTACATTACTATGTGCAAGTTTCATAACTAATATTCCATAATATTTTGATACTAACAACTGATGTGCAATTTCTTATTTATTCATACTTACCCTATAAGGAATCATTGTTTGTATTTGAAATCATGTAAAATTTTACATCTTAATTTTTGAGATAATACTTGTTATAAGTTATCTGATTTTTTATATGTTATGTTGCCATTGCTTTGGTGTTCTGTTGTTCATAACAGCTCCTATTATACGGCAACACTTTTTGAATGTTCATGTCAAGGTGCTTGGTCATGCATGAAAAGGGTCCGGGTCCTTGGATTAGTTTTATTTGCCAAGTTAATAAATATGAAAATAAAAACATTGTTTATTTCAAAGTAACTGAGTAATATAGCGATGAACCAGAACTTCATCTGCTCTTCTCAGTACTTCAAAGTACAAACGCCAAACTTATTTAAAATAATTGTGTATTAAAAAGATGCAAAATCACCACAGAGCCGAGTGAAAACCACCAGAATACAAACACCAAAAATTTCACAGAAGCCGCAGAAAAAACAGCACAATAACAATTTGTATTTAAGTGTTGTGGTACAATTTGTATTTAAGTGTTGTGGTCAACTGGTATCATTATTCTGATGAAGTTTTTACGAAAGCAGAGATTAAATATTTTGTACGCTAAAGTCGTGTTGGTTCTTTTGTGGCTTCTGTGAAATTTTTGGTGTTTTAATTGTGTATTAAAGAGAGTGCATTTTAAATAAGTTTGGCATTTGTGCTTTGATGTACTGAGAAGAGCAGTTTAAGTTGCAGTTCATCGCTATTTTACTCATTTGGTGTTTTGTGTTCTTCACTTATTTCAAAGTAAGGATAAAAAGTAAGTGCAACATTTTATCATCTCTCACTATCACTTCTGCAGTCTCCTTTGCTTTCACTAGGGTATCATCTCCCAATTAACTTTTTTTAAAGATAATACAGCCTACCTCTAGGTCTGCTGATTTTGGGTAATTTTGTTACTTATTTATTTCCAGGTAGAAGGTTCAGCTTCCTCTCCAACACAAACTGGTATAGGTTCTTCCATATCTATGTTTTCCTCTATAAGTGACAGTTCTTAACAAAATTGCCTTAAGATTTAATAGTTCCTTACTCATACATGTATGTCACCTAGAGACCTTTGACTTGAGTTTTCAGTTTTAATCTGGCAGAAATGGGTGTAGGACTTTAACTAAATGATGTTTCTTCTCCTTTTAGTACACTAGTAAATTATTTCTTATTGTCAAGGTTTCCGTTTTTAATGTTGCTTGTTTTAGTCTGGCAGAACATTTGGAATTCTGCTCAGGCTGTGCATTTTTCAAATCTCCTAACTTCAGATCTTTTGATTTCACCCTTTCAGTATGAGATCCTCTTCAATTCCCCTGGTCATTTTTATTCCCTGCTTTTATAACATTTTCAAGCAGCAATATTTTACTTTTTAACTTCTTTCTTCTCTGCTACTGGCTCTGTTCCTCTAGGTGGCTGTGTTATAGGACATTTCTATCTTTTCTTCATATAATTCTGCCTCACTCCTTATCAGTGCATCACTGTCTGTGGTTTCATTTAAATGATTTTTTTATTTTATGTCTGTTTTTCTATGGCTCCTGCATTTTTGTGCTGATAACTACTTAGATCAATACCTTCTATTGTGTTCTCTTCAACTGTAACACTGACAAATTGATGTTAATTCATGGAGTATTCTGGTATTTTCTTATATCAGGAGTTATCATTTAACATTTTACACATGAACATCATATAGCAACAACTAGGCTAATTTATTTTCCTTTGCTCTGGTTTTGTCTTTTCCATTGTATGTCAGAAGCAGTATTTGCCTCCCACACACTTTCATTCAGAGCTAATATTACACTTGACATGTTCGTTTCTTCTCTGTTAATGCTATCTTTCTGATGTCAATTATTTAAATACTTCCCCTCTTGCCATAATTTTCACAGCATTTTGATCTGGAGAAAATACTTCCCAGCAATAGCATCATGGAATAAGCAAAGTTACAACTGCTTCAAGATGTATTATTTTTCAGATGATCTGAAACTCATGGAACTCTGCTTATCTTACTGCTGAAAATAAAGCTCATAGAGAGAATTTGGCAGTAAAACCTTTTCCTATGTTCCAAAGAAAAATAACTGAGAAACAGAAAAAAAGCATAGGAGTTGAGTAGAAGAATCAGGAGTACCTAGGACTTGAACCAGAGTCTGATCTTGGGAGACGAAGATGAACAGGATGAAGACCAGCAGCACTGCAATTAGTGAATGAATGGGAGACTATAAAGCATCAATTACATCGTAAAATATAGTTTTTCAAGAAAAAGTTTGTTAGATATTCAGTGCTATTAAACTGTTGCATTGTCTCAGCATATGTTATCTACTAGAGAGCTGCCAGATTTGTACTGTCTCATGATTTGTCTTTTCAAATATTACTACTTGAATTAATGTCTCTCCCTCTAACAGCTATACAGGTTTCCCATTTAGCTTTTCTTTATTAACCCTCCTGCATTATTAAATTTCTTACTACTTAAGAAACTAAGACCCACCACACTGGCTGCTGATCTCCTCCCTGCAGAATACTTACAAAAGGCTGCAGTCGCTATTGCATACCCCGTCTCAGTCTTGATCAACCGGACCATATCTGAAGCTAACATTCCCACTATATGGAAAATCTCCCATGTCATACCTCTTCATAAGGGGGGCAGCTCCACCGAACTGTCAAACTTTAGGCCCATAGCTATCTTTTCACCACTAGCTAAAATTATGGAGGTGTGTGTAAATATACAGCTCATGCACTACCTCACATAGAACAAGGTATTGTCCAACTCTCAGCATGGCTTTAGGCCAAATCACAGCAGTACATCAGTCCTCCTCTCTTTCACTAACGTTATAAACCACAATCATAACAATAACAAACTATCCTCTGGACTCTTTCTAGACCTTTCCAAGGCCTTTGACATGGTTGACCACAAAATTCTAATGAACACCTTGAAGGCCTTCACGTTAAACAATCAATCGCTTCAGTGGTTTGAATCTTACCTGCAGGGCAGGCAACAGGCAGTCCTATGGCAGGACAAGCTATCGTCATGCCTCCCCATCAAACTGGGAGTGCCCCAGGGCTCTATATTAGGACCCCTCCTCTTCTCTATCTTTATAAACGACCTTCATACAGTCATCACATATGCTACCTGCATTCAATATGTGGATGACTCCACTTTGATTTGTTCTGCCACCTCCCCAGCTAACCTTTCCATGTTAACCCAAAACACCTTCAACTCAGTGGAAAGATGGCTGTAAAACCAACATCTGATCCTTAACCCCAACAAAACTATACTGCTTCTCTTCTCCCCTACACGTAGGACCACCCAGACACTCTTTAACATAACAGCAAATAATGGCACCATTATCTCCCCGGAAGCCCAAACTAATTTACTGGGTGTGATAGTTGATAACAACCTCAGGTTTGACATGCACATTAATCAAACTATAAAAACTATCAATAAAAAACACGGCTCCCTTTATAGGATCAAATCCTTCCTCACTCCACCTGCTCGAACTGCAATTGTCCACTCCCATCTACTGTCTACCCTTCTTTACACCTCTCCTCTTTTTTACAACTTGAACAAAACAGATCTAAATAAATTATCATCATGCTACAACCACATTGCCAGATTTGCTACTGGCACACCCTACCGAACCCACCACTGTCACAACCTAAATCTCCTAGGATGGCTGGAACTACCTTACCTTCTGCAGTTCAATCAGCTCATAATAGCCCATAAAGTCCTCTACCAGCTGGAAAATACACCTGCTCTAAAAATCATGATCAGCCTCTATACTACATAGTAAAAACCACCCACTCTGCTCATCCACCAAACTCCTAGTTCAAATGGTCAAATCCAACCACTCTGCTGGTGACTCGCTCTTTGCCAACTCTGTTGGAAACACATGGAACTCACTACTGGCTGACCTGACTCTAGAGCCTTCATTAACCTTATTCAAAAACAAACTACCTCAAACTGCACTGGTTATGTCCCTGTTCTAATCCTGACTAGTGTCCTCTCTTTTTCTTGGTTGCCTCTAATCTACAAATGTTTCTTTACTATCTACCTTCTCCATATCAGGAAGGGTAAATTGTATAAACTGCTACTCAATGTGTCTGAATCCTGAATGTAATATGCTGATACTACCTGTAAATAAATACATGTATTGCTCATGTCTGTAACCTGTATGTAACTACCATGTACTAAAAGTTTTATAATTGTATGTGTATATGTACCTTGGAGCTTTTCTCCCCGGGCCTCCAATGAAAATGGACATATATACAGTCAGACTATCCCAGTTAACAAATGTAAAATAAATACATAAAATAAATACAATTTCCTTTATATCACATTTAGACTATCCAGGAAGTTTCTTTGAACCTCTCTGATACGTGACATTTATTTTTATTTTTTGCTGACTCCTGTTTTATATTTTTTCCCCCTCACAGTCTATTTTGCCCTTGTACTACACCGAGGACAATTTTAGCATAAAAAATAAAGAATTTCTTGAACTGTACAATCTAAGCCATGTGGCTCTATCTCCACCTTGGCCAAGCAGCACCCTGGGGAAAAGTGCTTTCCATGTATAATTCTCCACCTTGGCCAAGCAGCACCCTGGGGAAAAGTGCTTTCCATGTATAATTTAATGACAACCACAAACATAACCAACAAACTTGCAGCGTGATAAAGTAGGGGATAAAGTAGTAGTAGATAATGTAACTATATGTTATTCTGCAGGACTGATTTATAGAGAGGCATTTTAATTTGTTATATTTTGCTAGCTCTGAATTAAAGTACTGACCTGCTCTTTGGCACGCACGCAGCTACGCAGCTAAAGGACCCCCCCCCCTTGTAGCTTGGGTTTTCTATAATCCCTTTTCTTTGGCACTAATATTCACATTTGACATTAAACCTATTCTTTACATTTGGACTGTAACTGCATCTATTTCTGTCTCTCAAACTGATAAGGATCCTGTTTATTATGATTACATTTTTATAATAACAGAAACTTGTCAGTAAATACATAAATAGAAAAACGCTTAATCGGGAACAGTGTTTGAAGATTTCTCTTCTTTCGAATAACCTAGGTACCTTAAAGCCATTTACTGATTGTTTTTCTTTTACATCCACTATTGTGGGTCAGCATACTCTTCACTCTGATCCCCTACCCCACCCCCAATTCCCACCCCTTCTAAACTTATATTCAAAGGACTCTACCCAAATTTCAAAACTCCAATCAGGATATCCTACTAGTTCACCCTGTTACTCCAATCAGCTGCTTAACCCCTCCCTCTGTTCTTCCATTTACCCCTGTGCATACATCCAAGCCTGCCAACTAGCTATATCTTTCCCTCAAGGAGTAAACATACCCTCTATAATACCACTAAGCCCTCATAAGCATATTCTACTAACTAAATATGCTTCTAATATCCTGTCTAACCACTCTAATAATACTCTGCTAAAACTCCTAACATCTGCTATATCAATATCAGCTCTAATTCCAACAGACTACTCCTCTTCGGGTACCTCCATTTCCACACACCAGTCTCAACCCCACAGTTTTTCTAATATTGCCCTACAATTATTTCACTAAACCCTAACCAATTACTCAGCTCCTAAATTCCTTGTTACCTCACATACCAAACCCTACTTCAAACCCTTTACAACTGCTGATACAAAAAATACAATATGCTATGCTCCTATTTTATTTCCATATTACAACAATGCAGAGACATCCACCCAAATCCAGGTCCTTGCTCTAACCTGCACTCTACAACTTGTCCAAAAAACTAAATATGATGACCTTAAACATTAGAAGCCTATGAAACAAAATAGCCCCCTTGCATGCCTGGATTGACCAGTATAAACCAGACAACCCAGCATTAACTGAAACTTGGCTAAACTCTAACATAAAATAATCAGAAATCATACCCCCTGGCTTTAGCATAAGACTGGATAGAACCCATAAGAAAGGTGGAGGGGTAGCCCTACTTTACCCTGACACCTTTTAATATCCCCAATTTTACTTTACATCCCAACTTTTACTAATGCAGAAATAATCATATCCTTTCTACATCTTAACAGGAACAAACTCATCTGTGTCATTGTACTTTATATTCCTCCAGGACAAAATATACCTATATTCAAAGACATACTATGCCAGATCTCACAAACAATCCACCATGGGAAAGTCATTTTAGGGGATGTTAACATAGATTGGCAATCACTGTCTTCACAGATACCAACCAACAGTATCAACCTCTTATGTCTTTTCTCTAATCGTCAACTGTCCAACTCATTACAATAAAGACTGTACCCAACAATCTACCCTAGACTGGATTCTTGTATCCCATCCTTCTAATTTTACCACTACAGACACACTTCCTAATACCCTAAATGATCACTTACCTATGTTTGCCCTCAGAAACACCACTCACTTATCCAAAAAACACTTTGAAATGTGTTCACAATCTAATTAATTTTTCTCAAGATAAATTCAATGACCTGTAAAAGAATATACATTGGTCAGTTTTGGAACATCTCCCTTTAGCTGCAGCAGTGCAGCATTTTAATGATATTTTTCTAAGTATACTCCAGTACACACTAAAATAATCAAAAATAATCCTGCTCCATGGTTAACCAAAGAATGTAAAAATCTCATGAAAAAAGGAACATAGCCTGGGGTCACTGGAAACAAAATAAAAATGAAGAAAATTTACTGGTATTCAGACAATTCCGCAATCAAGTGAAGAAGCAAGCAAACAAAGAAAAACAATTATAGTATACTCACATCCAACATCAGCATAGCTCTAACCCAAAATAATTCTGGTCCTCCATCTCATCCCTACTTAAACCCAGGTCCACAAAAGAACACTTCCCTTTCCATGATGCCTTACCTTTAAACAATAGCTAATGACTTCAACTATCACTTTATACAATCTATAGCTTTGCTGATCTCAAAACCCTTAACCCCAGCTCCAACTTCTCTACTTCCATAACTACTGTTAACCCTGCCTCAACTTCACTCCCTTGCCCTCTCCACTATAGCCACCTAAATCCTCATTCGAATAACCCAGTTGATTTCTCTTTTCAACCAATCCCTACAAGTCTCATGAAAAAATATTGCAAAAGCTTATACCTTGCTGTACCTTTGCAGATAACCTCCCACCACAGTACCTCAATCTAGCTACTGACTCCATTACATACCCCATCAGTATTCTTATCAACAAGATCCATCTCAGAATCCTCAGTTCCCAACATCTGGAAAATGTCACATATTATTCCTATCCAAAAAGGGGTAACTCTGCTGAAATAACTAACTTCTGACCTATAGCCATTCTATCTCCCATCTCCAAAATAATGGAAAAATGCATTCACCAACAGCTTATGCAATACTTACTGCAAAGTAACCTATGTACTCATAAGCAACATGGTTTCCATCCAGACCACAGCACTTCTACAGCCCTCCTGTCCTTCACTGGCACTGTAAATAGGGCTAGAGATGCAGGTAACTTTGTATCAGTTTTATTTCTCAATCTATCAAAAGCTTTCTACATAGTATCTCATGCCATACACCTGGATAGGGTCCCTAACCAAAGACTTACACCTTCTACCATACAGTGGCTCTATAGCTACCTAAGCAACTGTAAACAAGCTGTAAAATGGTTAAGTACCATCTTTCCCTTTCTACACAACCCCACTGGAGTCCCACAGAGTTCCATCCTTGGTCCCTTACTCTTTAATAGTTTTACTAACAACCTGTATGCTTCCTCATCCACAGGGACACTCATACTATATGCAGATGACTCTACTATTATCGGCACCTCTCCCTCACTCCCTCAACTGCACACTGTCACACAACAAACCTTTACGCCCATTGAAATCTGGCTCACTAACTCTCAACTCTTCCTTAGCCCTAAACAAAAAAAAAAAACTTCTCTTCATGCAAAAAAATCACTCTTTTGACACAAATCAGTTCAAAATACATTTGGCAGATAACACTATTATTGAAATAGTCTACCACACTAAACTGATAGAAATCATCGACAATCAACTTAAATTTGATCTCCATATCCAGCATAACATTAAGAAAACCCATTAGAAACTCAGCATCTTCTATAGGAACAAACACTGCCTGAGCACATCAACAAAAGCCACTCTTGCCAAAACTTTCCTTCTCCCCTTCCTACTATATGGTGCCACAATTCTCACTAACCTACAGTCCTCTATCAGATCTAGATTAGAATGTTGCTACAACAAAGTAGCCAAGTTTGCCACTAACTCAAAGACCAACACACATCATTGTAGAGCATTACATATGCTACAATGGCTTGAACTCCCTAACCACCTCCATAATGTCCAGCTCTTAACCTTACACATCATCATTTATAAACCTTTAGCATGGCCAGTCCCGAGTCGCATAATTAAACCTTACACCCCCAATAGAACCCTAAGGTCTGAAGACAAAAAAACTCCTTGCTATCTCTAAACCCTGTAAAGTACCAGGACAAAGCTTATATTTTTACTCAGTTGCTAAGGTTTGAAACTCACCCCCCACCCACATTACTAATCTGGAAGCCTTCAAATCCTCACTAAAACAAAATCTAAATAATACATGGCTGTGTACATGCTCAGCTCCTGGCTAACTTGACCTCAGCATTTCCTCACATCTGATCTTCTCCAGGCTAATGTTTTCCCTACTTTCCTATACCCTGACACATCTCCCATAACCCCTTTTTTCAATTCAACAGATCTATTCAGCTAATCTCATTCCTAGAGTCTTCCCTCATCTCCCAAGAATGCTTTCTCTCTTTTATTAAAATGTAGTGGCTGCTCAACATCATATCACTGTCTCAAATTACTAAAAAGAACTGAAGAATAACATGTTACACCCTATGAAAGAATGTAACATGCATTTTCTACTATGTTTATGAAAAAAAAGATTGTATTATATGTATATACATGAATGTTTTAATGTGAATCTTAATGCTTGGATGTTTTGTTTCCCCATATAAGCTTAAACCAATTATCCACTGTATAAACCTAAAATGTAACAATATGTTCACAATTGTTTGTTATTTGGAGCTTTTCTGCCTGGGCCTCCACTGAAAATGGGTTATTTTTGACCCAGACGGACTTTCCCAGTAAACAAAATATCATATAAATAAATAAAAATAAATAAAAGTGGCTGAAAAAGACTGGAATTTTATTGTCTTTGTTAAACTTGTGGGTGGACTATAAAGCATATACCCCATATATGTCATTAATATTAAGAAGGATCCTAAATTTGGAAAAAGGTAACCATAAGTAAACAATTTTTCCTCATTATTATTATTTATATAAGACATTTCGTGATCTAAACTGCATGCTATATATAGTAAGGCAGTTTTGTGTAGTGTGTAATCAGTGACTGTTGTGTGTATTACAGATATTAAAGTAAACAAATACTTGTTTTAGTTATAAGAAATATAGGCTTCCCACAATAACAAAAAGAAAGGCTGGACAAAAACAAGTTTAATGCTAATACATTGTGATCTTGGTCTGCTGAGGTGGGGGTGGGTTTGAGAAGTGCACTGATTATAGTATATGTATAATTAAGATATTTTATCTTCTTTTTCTAGAGTGAATGTCTAAATTAAGAGGTGTTTTTTGCAAGCATGTAGGTTTGAAAACATAAGACAAAGTTACAAAAGCCATGGAAATACTAAGTCTATTACATTTGCAAAGATATTAGCTTGTTTTTCATTCGGTGAGAGTCAAGACGTTTGTAGCTGAAGGCAGTTGTACATTCTGTTCTGAGTGAAATTTACAAAGATTAATTGCTGACTACTTTTACATGAAGATATGCTGTCAGTAGGTGCAAATAACTAATCTTTTTTTACAGCTTTATCGAATTATAACTAAAGACAAAGGCAGACATACATTTATATAAAAGAAAATAAGCCATATTAACATGTTCCAATTGTATACACTATACATCACACATTATTTTGTATTACTATCATCAGTCCAACATTACATAAATTGCTCACTTCCTGCCTTCTCTCAAATCTCAATCTTCCTCCACATCATTATTCTGCATATCTTGTTCCCACAATTTCTATTTATTTCTATGTAATGTGCTCCATCCTTTTTCTAAAGATCCCACTGTCAGTTCCTTTATCTTTGTTACAATATTCAATATTTCAAATACATTTGGGTAGGTTTTTATTTCCATTTTCTACTAATTGCTTTTTTTGGCAGCCATCAGAATTAAACTTAAGAAGGTCTTACTATGTCTAGACAGTCTAGATCCTGTGTCCCAGCTCAAAATCATTATTTCCTTAGTTATATCTATTTGCTTACCCATTATTTCAGACAATAATACTCTATATGAGATGCTTAAAGTCTGACAATTCATTGGACTCCTAAAATATATGTTTTCAGTTACCTCTTTCTTTCCCATCACAGTTCCAACATGTGCTATCTATCTGAGGAAAAATTCTTTGGAGTCTACTTGGGGTATAAAAAAACCTATGCAAACACTTACAAGCAAAAATCCTAAATCTTATGGACTTTTTTGCATACTTGGGAGGTTCACATATGTCCTCCATTGTTCCCTTGTAAATTGCTAGTATAGTCTCTCTTCCCCATCTTTTCTAATCACCTGTGATTGATTCCTGCAGTTATCATACAATAGTTTATATGCCCTACAAATCATCCCTTTTTAACAGCAGCTTCTGTTCTAGACTTAACTAAAAATTCTATTATATCAGGTCTTTCACTTAGGATTTCCCTATCCCTTTCTCTTTGCCTATACTCTGATATCAATCCCTGGTAGGGATACCCTTGTCTTCTTCTCCTCCCAGATAAATTCCTTCAACAGTTTATTAATTATTGTCCACAACTTCTCCTCTGGTTAATAAAATTATGCTTGACCTATATGTAGAATTAAAGGGACTAAAAACATTTTCAGTGTTTGAATTTTGCTATCCATGTCCATAAACTGAGCTTCCAGTTTCTCATTTTTTTTTACTTTGTTTTTTTGTCGTCTTTTGTTTAGACTCTTCCCATATATCCTTAGCTGCTATAACTGAAGCCTTTTAATCCATACCTTACATAATTCATTTTATTGTTTCCCCATAAAGAGGGGTATTGCTAAAACAATTTATGTGTGGTTTCATAATTTACAGTTAAAGCCTTTGTTTTGTCTTCATTAATTTTATATCCCCAAAAAAACTTGAAACTGTCTAAAAACATTCCACAACACTGTAATGTTCTTTTTCGTGGTTGTATTAAGTACAAAATAATGTTGTATGCAAATAAAGACAATTTGTCTTGATTGCCGTACCAATTATACTCTTGAATTTCTGAGTTCCTTATTTTCTTTGCCAATGGCTCTAAATGTAAAAAAAAAAAAAAACAAAGTCAGCACTCCTGGCACCACACACTTCAGCAACTCAAGTAAATCCTTGTAGTAAATGGCCACAAAGCACTTTGGGAGCAGTAAAAACTTGAGTTTACTTGAGTTGCTGAAATGTGTGGTTCCAGGAGTGCTGCTTTTGTTTTTCTACAGTTTGTGAACTTTTGTGCTTTTTTATTCGGCTCTAAATGTAAAGCAAATAGCAAAGGGAAAAGAGGACACCCGTGCCTGGTTTTTCTGTTTATTCACTGTCTATCAATGAGGAACCCTTCCACTTTAGTTCTTGACTCCAATCTTTCATATATCCTCCTAATTAATTTTATTATTGTATCAGGAAGTGGAAATGCTTCCATTGTCCTACTCATAAAATCCCAGCTTACCCTGTTGAATGCTTTCTCTCTGCAGCAAGATCCACAAATAGCAGTGGTATTTTCTTAACATTCCACTTCCTTCTGGAGCATCATTGTTCTATTAATGTTGTCAAATGTTTGCCTCCCTGTTTATCTCATCTCCTTCTAGGGGAATCTTAAGTAAAATACTTGCTCTGGTCAGGTTTTTAGTTGTATCTAGAACAGAAGCTGCAGTTAAAAATGGGATAATTAGTAATGCATATAATATTTTGCATGATAACTATACAAATCAGCCAGAGATGCTTATAAAAGATTGAGAAGAGAGATTGTAAAAGCAATTTACAAGAGAGCAATTGAAGGAACATATGTATGGCTTCCAAATATGCTACAAAGTCTAGAAGGTTTAGGATCTTTGTTTGGAAGTGTTTGCACAGGTATTTTATAACTTAAGCAGACTTCAGAGAAAGTTCCCTTAGGTAGATAGCACATGTTAGAGGTGTGATGGGGAAGAAAGAGATAAATGAGAACATATGTGTTGGGAGTGTAACAAGTTGGTAGATTTAAAAAAATCCTTGCAGACTACTCTGTCAAAACATTACATAAGCAAATGGCTGTAACTAAGAAAATTATTTTTTTGAGCTGGGACACAGGATTTCAGTTGCCTAGACATAGTAAGGCCTTATTAACATCAATCCTGTTGATTGCCAGAAAGGCTCTCCTTCTTCTTCTTTTTCTTTCAGCTGCTCCCATTAGGGGTCACCACAGTGGATCATCTGTTTCCATTTCTTCCTGTCCTCTGCAGCTTGCTCTGTCACACCAACCACCTGCATGTTCTGTCTCACCACATCCATAAACCTTATCTTAGGCCTTCATCTTTTCCTCTTACCTGGCAGCTCCATCCTTAAAATCCTTCTCCCAATATACCCAGCATCCCTCCTCAGCACATGTCCAAACCAACATAATCTCGCCTCTCTGGCTTTGTCTCCAAACCGTCCAACCTGAGCTGAACCTCTACTATACTCATTTCTAATCCTGTCCATCCTCATCACACCCAATAAAAATCTTAACATCTTTAACTCTGCCACCTCGAACTCTGACTCCTGTCTTTTCATCAGTGCCACCATCTCCATCCCATACAGCATAGCTGGTCTCACTACCATCTTGTAGACCTTCTCTTTAACGCTTACTGGTACCTGTCTGTCACAAATCACTCGACACTCCTCTCCACCCACTACAGCCTGCCTGCACTCTCTTCTTCATGTCTCTTCCACAATCACCATTACTCTGAACTGTTGATCCCAAGTATTTAAACTCATCCACATTCACCAACTGTACTCCCTGCATCCTCAACATTCCTCTGTCCTCCCTCTCATTCACACACATATGCTGGCTTTCATTCCGTCCTCTCTAGAACATATTTCTACCTCTCCAGGGTCTCCTCTACCTTTTCCCTAGTCTCATTACAAATCACAATGTCATCCGCAAACATCATAGTCCACAGGGACTCCTGTCTGATCTCGTCTGTCAACCTGTCCATCACCATTGCAAATAATAATAATACATAAATAATAAATATAAAGAACAATATAGTTAATAAATAATAATACATGTAATAAATAATAAATTGGATACAATTACTAGAAAATTGAACTCAAAGTCTAAAACAACTGTGTTTGAAGTATTGAATATTATAAAAGAGAACTGGAAGAGGAATCCTTAGAAAAGAGAAGAAGCAAATTACATAGAAATAAATGGAAATTGTGGGAACAATACATGCAAAATAATGTTCAGGATGAGAAGGAGGACTGAGGTTTAAGGGAATGCTGGATTTCAGCAATTTATGTAATGTTGGACTACTGACAGTTACAAAGAAAGAAAGAAAAAAGATATGTGATATATAATGTATGTAAATGGAAAATGTTAATACAGTTTGTTTTCTTTTATGTTAATGTATGTTTGCGTATTTTCTTAATTGATAATTTAATAAAGTTGTTTTAAAAAAGATGATCTGAAACTTTGCAGATGTAATGGGATATTATTGTTTGTCTCTGTGAATGCAAAATACCACTGTCTACTGCTTGTTATTAAGTTGATGACTGCACACATAGGGAACTTTAACTAAAGTAACCATATTACCAGATTCCAGTCAAATTGCAGTTGATTGACCTCCAAAAATATCATGCATTTCACTAATGTAGCCATTGCACAATGTCAGACAGTTGATAATATAGGTCTTAAATCTATTTTATTATTTTCTGTGGGTACTTCTTTTGCTGCATGATTTCAAATATTTGCACATTCCTAACAATAATACTCTTCCCTTTAATGAAACCAGTTCAGGCTGCATGGCCTTTCTTCCCACATCTATAACAAGTTACTTTAGTAATAGGCAACTTGTGTTTCAATGGCAGGTGCTAACTTATCAGCTACTGGTTTGGGTTTAGATACACACATTGCAGTCTGAAACAAAAGTTATTCTTCAGATCATTTTCAGCCACAGGAATGAGTTTATCTGAATGTTTAAGAACACTTTGATTTAAAAGAGAATTGTCTGTTGGCAATCAGAAACAGGGGGTTCTATAATTTCTGCTTCATTATTAGTGTTGGTCTCTAAAACAGTTTAACAATAGGTGTACGAGTATGCATTTGAGTTGCTACCATTTTATTGGCAACAAAAGTATAGCTTGCATTTCAGGAGTAACATCTGCACTATACAAAAGTTCTTTTTTCTCAATTTATCATAGTTCAAGTATGCATACTGCCTATTCTCCATATATACTTTTAAAGCATCTCCTGTCAGTTGTGAAGATTATGTTCACTCATTTTTGCTTTAGTTCTCTCAGGTAGCACAACATTCAAACATAACCAAATATGACTCCTCATCATCTTCCTTGGAGAGCTTCTTTAATGTTGTGTTATTTTTTGGACTTGCTAATACAGTGGCAATAAGTTTTACTTCCTTCTGCAAACTCATTAAATGCTGATATGCAACCACCCCCTCTGAATCATTGTTTCAATCAATTTCATCTTCTTTGTTTATTCTTGAAAAATCACAAAAGGATAACACACTGCATTTTTTGGCAAAAAAATATTTTCTTTCTTCTGATTATTACAGAAAATCACAATCTTGTATGTGAAACACATTCATATGAAAAGGAACAATAGAAACATTGAAAATTGAGAATAGTATGACTTTATTAGTTTTTTTTGTTACAGTATGACCTTATTTTGGTTGTTAAGTGAAACCAAGTCCTTGTAACTCATTGTGGATATGGTTTGCCCTATAAAATCATGTTTGCATTAAGAATACCTTATCATTGGGGACTTCAAAGATGGCTGCACATTGAGTAACAGCTTAATTCTAACTCTTTCATTGTGAAAACAGAAACTCAGCAGAGAAGGCCAGTAGATCTGTGCTTATAGGTAAATTTCAGTAACTGGTTAGTAAGTGTACCGCCTGGATGTCAGGAAAAAAGAAATACAGAGGACCTGGAAAAATATGAGCTACAAAAAGTAAGGAAGAAACAATGAATGGGGAAAGTTCTGCATCTGTTCAGCAAAAAGCAATGCACTCTCCAAACGTGAATTCAAGTAACCTACAGGAAGATATAAGACAACTGCACACAGACCTGGTTAAAATAAATGAAACACTGATGGATTATATCAACACAACAAACAAAAGGTTGGAAAATGGAAGAATCTTTAAACAGATATCCAGATGAGGTGATAAAGCTGCAAAACCCAGAGGGTGAAATGAATAAAAGGCTGGCTGAATATCAGACTGCTCAGGAAGAGATGTTTAAAAAAATAGAATTAGAGAACAGGGCACATAGGGAAAACTTGAGATTTTTAGCTGTAACAGAGAAGCTGGAAGGAACAGACTGCATTAATTTTATGAAAGCACAAATAAGCAACTGGACTGGTATTCCACAGCAGGAGTTGCTAGTTGAAAGAGCACATTGTGTGCATGCTCCAAACCTTGCTACGAGAAAGCAACCTAGACCTTTAATAGTACAAATGCAGTCTTACCAGCAGAAGGAGTTGATTCTGACAAAACTGACAGAAGGACAAAGTACTAAAAATGGGAGACAGCAGAGTGTTTGTGGAGAATGATTACTCATTGTACACCAGGCAGAAGTGAAGCAAATGTATTCCACTATTCGGGGAATGTTGAGATGCAGGTGTGAGATTCAAACTGGTGTACCCAGCTCTCTTCAAAGTATTATTCTCTGGAGGGACAACATCATTTTTTGATGAAGTACATGCTAAGGAGGAAATACAAAAGTTTGTTCAACAAAAAGTAAGCTATGAAACAGAAGGAGATTCTGCTTCTTGTTCTTCTGGTAATAAAAACCACAGAGAGACTGTAACTATGAAACCTTATCCAACATTTCAATGGAAAATATTGGGAGAGAAGGAAGGGTGCATGAGAATTGATTAGAAGAACCAAAAGTACATTGGAAATGAAGCAGCCTGGATTTGGGAGATGGAGATGAACAGGAATAGAAACAGCCAGTAACTTAATGTGGGTTTTCAATGCAATAACTATATTTGTGAAATATGATAGAAGAAAATATGGAAATATAGTACTTTTTTCAGAATTTGTTGGACTTGTGGTGGAGTCTAAAGAATATGCCCTTCTACATGTCATTAATGTTTAGAAAGGTTCTTTGGGAGGTGAAGAGGAGGGAGAAAGTTAACCGTAAGTAACTTTTTCTTAAATGCTGTTGAATGATGAGTGAAGGCATGATGGTAGTTTAACAGATAGTTTATTGTACACCTGACATAGCTGCTTCTGCATGCGCATTCTACATCTTACTTGTTACACATGCTCAGTACAACTTTTTTAATATCGCCCCATCCAACCTGGAAAGTTCCTAGAACTACAGTGGCTGATAAGGTGGAGAAAGCATAGCATAACACACCGTTCTATATCCTCCCTCTTTACTTTGTGCCCATTGCAAAAATATGCTCAAATCTGCATTGACATTTCATGAGACACTTTCAAGAATTATACATTGTATAAACAATTCAACATTAGCTATCTGACTACAAATGTAATATGTGAAGTTGTTCAATCTCGCCGTTTGTTCTTACACGTGGGTACGGAGCCAATCCATCAACTCCGAGTTGGCCGCTTTCCAAGCTCAAGATCTTTCAGCAGCTCAAGGCACAGCACCTATCCCATGATGCTGTCTGACTAACCCCCAGATCTAGTTTGCCGCTGCAACGGATCACAAGTCTTCAGTGTGCTCGAGCCAGTGAAAGTTTATTAAGAAGCTTTTCTACAGCTAAGTTTACTTTTTATTTAGATATATCTGTTTTTCTACCAATATCCCTTGTCATACTATCCATTTTTTAGGGCTTTGCCCTTTTCAGTGTGTTTATTGCAGCGGGTTGCTCTGGGCCTTCCTCTCTCTTCAGTTGGTTTCATCCTTTGCTATAGTTGTGCAGGAATCTAAATTTCTTCCTATCCCTTTTTGACTAGTTTGTTAATTGTTGTTGCTTATTATTGGATTGTACTGTTGTACTTATATTATCAGGGCTCTGATAATTGTCATTCTTGATGTTTCTATTTTTTGTGTTTGGAAACTACTATTGTACTTGAAATTACCAGGGATCTGTTAATTGTGCTTACTCTATGGACATGATGGCTGACCAAAAGCAAAATTCCGGATTTAAAAGATGTGACTGTGGCCAAAAAATGTCAATAACAGATAACCACATTTCCTGTGTGTATTGTTTGGGACCTCTCCATTTACAGGAGGATTGCTCCATCTGCCACTCTTTTAGTGGCAGAGTTCTGTTAGAGAGACGTATGAAACTTATTGATCAAGGTCTCTTAACACCTGAGTTTCAAGAAGCTTGGGACAAGTCAGACCAGACCACCAAGTCTTCGAAAGGGTCAAAGTCATCTCGAGTGCCCTCAGAGCCTAAGTCTTCGGCTCTGAGCACCTCTGTTAAAGTTCGGTCACCGGTTCCTAGGTCTTCAGAAACGTGTGCCGAACCGATCATTTGGAGCCAACCTTTGGTTTTGGAGCTGGTATAGGAGACTTTAAAATCTTACAAAAAAAAAAAAAAAATTGTCCCAATTTAAAACAGATTCTATGCAAAGATTATACTTTAGATGTTAGGAATTCCACTTTAAAGGTAGGAACTGTTCCATGTGGCAATTGTAACAGATGTAATTACATCTGTTCTGACTTGGTTTATATTCACCCTACATTGGATTTCACTTTTTACTTTAATGTTTTAGCTACATGTCAGACAAGAAATCTAGTATACTTAGCTACTTGTACAAAATGCACTGCATTTTATATTGGACTGACAAAAAGGAGACTAGCTGATCGTGTTTATGATCATTTGTATGAGATTAAGAGAGAAACAGATACAAATGCTTTAGCTCAACATATAGTGAAATATAAAGAACATACTTTTCCATTTAGGGTGTTAGAAGTAATAACTTTAAATCCTAGAGGTGGAGACAACATTAATAGTCTGGCTTTAGCAGAACTGAGATGGATCCTAAAATTTAATGCTCATAATTATCCTGGTTTAAACACTTCTGTGTCCATCAAGCCTATTTTAAAGAATAGAAAATGTTAAAGTTAATTAAGTTTTCTCTTTTTTTCTCTCCTTTTTCTCTCTCTTTTTTAAAATACATATTTACTATACCTAGTTATACAGTGATTTAATTGTCTATTCAATGGTATGTTAATATAGCATTATAGGCTCTTTCTTAGGAGATGTAATATACTTTTGTTAATCTTCAGTAGAAAACATGTTTAATATGTATATAGTTAATATCTTATTATATTTTGTTACATTATACATAATTTAAAAGTCTAGATTATAATATCAGCTTCTCAGGTTTTATATTTATTAGGTAAGCATAGTTAACTTATATGGCCAATATTACATTATATATCTTATATTTTAGATATAAGTCGTTTCAATATGTATTTTTCATAAATAATTTAAAAAAAATTTTTTTGTCTCTAGTTAAATAAGGTAAAATTATTTTTATACTAATCATTGGTATAGATAGTTGATATATGAACTGAGCTAATATAAATCTAGTGTAGTTATTTATAAATATGAATATATTAATTGTAGCTGAAGTTAAATATAAATAGATATTTATTACACATATACATATATAGTTTTTATTAAATAAAATTCTTTAGAAAATAATGCTGTTAGGTTTATGTATTCTTAGATAAGGCAGCTGATTTTCTGATAGGATATCTATGTAAATGGACCTATTGTTACTTTAAGTGCAGATATTAATATAGATGTATATTTTTATCTTTCAATATATTTATTATTTGTACATACATTTATATATATTTGCAATTTATAGTAGTGGTGTACAATTACATATAATTTGTAAGACTTCAGTTAATTTTATAACGACTAGTTAGTCTAGTTACTCTTTTATGTATGTAACTTTTGTTAAATAAAGTTACTAACTATAACTGAATATATTTATATTTATATTTCAAGATTTTATTAAGTTTATGTTGACTATTGGCAGTTAGAGTTTATATCAGAAGGCATTATTGTCAATTCGGTTACGAATAGTTTCTGCTGCCGCGTTCTAACTGAGTTCCTCATTAAAGTTGAAATGAAGTTATTACGCATGTATATATATAATTTTAAATATCAGTTAGTTTAGAAACAGTTGTATCTTTTATAACTACGTTACACCTTTATAGCTCAGTTTTAAAAAAATGTTATGTTATAATGATAGTTATTCTGTGCTTGATGGTTCCGAGTGAAGACTTAGTTTAGGTAGGTCTGCAGCTGGAGACTTTACCGCTGCAAAGATTCTTTATACCTATAAGTGTATGAAAGCTTAGTTTTTAAACAATCTGTGATTGTCTAACTGCACGTTTTGTTGTGTAATCACAATATGGTTAGACGTTATGAAATTAATTGCTTACTGAGTCCACACTAGTTAATTTTAAAAGAATTTTTTGAAGTGAGTACTTCCTGACTGCTAGATAACAGTGCCTCTTTAATTACTGTTTGTTGCAATTAATTATATGGGGTTGGTTTTTAATTGTTTAATTGCTGTATTATTTAAACTGTGTGTGTGGGGTTTTTCATTGTCTGAGGAAGCGTGGCTGTGACCACGTGAAAGCGCTTACCTTTACCCACTGTATTTAAAATTAAAGGAGAGATTTTTTATACTACTACTACGTCTACTGGTCGACTTTTTGGATTATTGACTGCAATTCAGCCTGCTATTTGACTACATCATGGTTGAGATCAGGTTTCTGTGTTTAGTATTAGACTTTAAAATCTCCAATACTTAGATCTGTAGCTTCTTCAACCCCTTTGACCCAATCTTCAAGGATGTCAGATATTGATGTGGACCGTGTGGTGCAGAGGCTCTTGGAGAACCCGGCATTGGCTAAACTGCTCTCGGCTTCATCCCAACTGGGTTCGAGCCCTGTTCCTGCTTCATTGCCTGTGACTACTCCTCCTCTGAGACTACCCAGGCCTTCAGAGCTGGAGGCAAAAGATCTGATGGTTGTGGAACCCGTGGAGCTGAGTCCTGTCCCAGTGACTTCGGTTCCAACCACCCTGGCCTCTTTGGTGCCGTCTGAAGATTCTCAGATCCAACACTCTCTCGTCAGTTCTGGGGGGAGAGTCGAAACCGACGTGTCGGTTCTGACACTTCCCCTCGGGGCTTTGGTGAAGGTGAGCTTGGCACCATCCTCTGGTTCAGAGCCATCAGCCTTGGCATCTGCGAGGCCCCCCATCTTCTTCGGAACCAGTGGCTTCCTCAAGCCAAGACTCGAGGGCCTTTGATGCCATGAGGAGGGTGTTGTCTGTTCAGACTCACACTACAGGTCTCTCCTCTTCCTCCCTGAAGATGCCAAGTTCTGCCTCTTTGTCTAAAGCACCTACTAAGCGACGAGAACCAGAGCCTCAGGTATCCCCTTTGGGTGACCCCTGCTCTGCTGAAACTTCACTGGCTGCCCCCACCAATGAAGTTCCCAGAAAGAGACTCTGCAAAAGGAGGCATTAGGATTCCTCTCAGGAATCCTTGACATCAGACACTGACTTAGAGGAATTGGAAGGGTCCTCATGGTCCCCCTTGGAGGATGTCTCCTTTGAGGACATCCTAGAAATACTTAAGCAGAGGGGTGACTGGCAGTTCATTCGCCCTACTGAGGATGAGTCGGTGCTCCTGAAGGCCTTTGAGTCTCAGCCCTCCATCTCCTGGGTTACTCCGCCCTTCAACGAGCTAATGGATCTGGTCGCTCAAAGGGCATGGGAGTCCCCTGACACCATGGAACCAGTCCCTCGGAGGCCCAATAAATTCATCACTGCCCCTCAAGAGAAATCGTTCCTCACCAAAGGAGTCCCTTTTGATGCTATGGTGGTGGCAGCTGCCACCAAGAAAGAGATGTCAGAGACTTCTGCTGCTGTCCATCCTCCTAATAAGGATTCCAGGATGATGGACAGATATGGGAAATGCATTTTTATTTCTGCGACATTTGCCATGAGATGGTTTAACTACTTGACCCATTTTACTTGCCTTCAACGAGATTTCCTTCAAAAACTCGGAGATACTCTAAAGGGTAACACAGATGAGGCTATTTCGGAAAAAGTTACAGCCCAGCTTTCTACTCTTAATTCCGTAGTCAACTCATCTATGTGGCTCATTTCCTATGCAGCGGAGGGATCGAGTCGAGCAGCAGGTTCAGCAATTGCTCTGTGGCAACAGTTCTGGATGCTCTTGTGCTGTTTTGCGGAAGCCTTCAAGTCTTCCTTTGTCAATACCCCATTTGATGGCTCTTCATTGTTTGGGCCTAAAGTCAAGGAGACCCTCACTAGGTGTGAGCAGGAAGGAACGACTCCATCTGCCGTAGGAGTCCATTTTTCCACCCCTACTAGAACGTACCCCAAAGGGCAAAGAGGTGGAAAAATGTGGTTCTGGAAGTCCCAAGGAGCTTTCCAGAACACACGTAGTGAACCCCCCTTCAGGGGCAGAGAAGGGAGCAATAATGGAGGATGCTGCTTTGGCGGCAGAGGGGGTCCGCAGAACCAGTGTGACAGGGAGCAGTTTCCTGAAAAGCCCTATCAGTGCTCCTGAGAGGAGGCCTGACTGTCCTACTCTGGAGGCAGTCAGGGGTCGCTTGGCTTTGTACCCAGATGCCTGGCTAGGAATTACATCGGATTCTTGGGTACAAAACATAGTTACCAGAGGTTACCTCATTCCCTTTGTAGAACCACCGTTACCCACAAAAAGAATCCCAGATGTTCCACCCAGTCTGAGGAATCAAGCAGTCACAGAAATCCAAAACCTGCTAGAAAAAAAGAGTCATCCAGCCAGTCCCGCCGGACCAGATAGGATCGAGAACTTACTCCAGGTACTTTTTAGTTCCAAAGAAAACAGCGGACTGGAGGCCCATTTTAGACTTCAGCAAACTCAATACATTTGTAAAGAAGGAGAAGTTCCGGATGGTCACGCTTCAATCGATACTCCCATTCCTGGGAACAGGCAATTGGATGTACTCTTTAGATCGCAAGGATACGTACTACCACATCAAAATAGCCAGACCATCCAGAGATCACTTGCGTTTTCAGCTGGGGGCCAGTTACTGCCAATTTTGAGCTCTGCCCTTTGGCCTCACTACAGCCCCCAGAGTGTTCACCAAATGTATGGCAGTGGTTACGGCTCACCTGAGGCATCTAGGATTCCGGGTGTTTCTGTATCTGGATGACTGGCTCCTGTCCGCCACCACCAGGCATCAACTCATCCAGTCCAGGGATCATACGATCAATCTCTGTTCTCAGTTAGGAATAACCATAAATTTCTAAACTAATCTGAATTGGTCTATTGAATTGCCCACTTTTTTCAGACATCATTCTAAGAAAGTGGAGTATATGCTGCATAAACTTGATGTCCATAGACAGTTGAGATTTTACTTGGACAGAGCAAAGGATTTTAGAAAATCTGAACAACTTTTTGTCTCCTACGCTGATAACAAAAATGGGCTATCTGTGTCTAAAGTTACCTTGTCTAAATGGTTATCAGATTGCATAAAGTTTGTATACTCTTCAACTAATCAGACCTTAGAATACAAGGTGAAAGCTCATTCCACTAGGGCAGTATCCACATCTCTAGCTCATGCAGCTCATTTGCCTTTGGACACCATTTGTGCAGCAACCACTTGGTCAAAACCATATATGTTTATCACTAATTACAAAGTGGACAGGGCCTCCAGGGACAGAACTTCCTTTGGTTCCACTATTCTCAGGAATGTACTCCCGTGAGCCGCCCAGGGTTTGGGTGCTTGGGACGCTACCCAGGTGTAAGAACAAATGGCGAAATTGAACAACTTCACATAAAGAAGTTATGTTCTTACCATAACGTTCCATGTGAGTTGTTCATCTCGCCTTTGTTCTTACATTTCTCACCCTCCATCCCCCTCCAGGTTCTTGAAGACCGGTTACGACTGGAGGTCTGGTTGAGTTTGTCTACTGACCTTTCCTTCTACCAGACTTTCTTCCTATGATTAACTGTGTATATATATATATATATGTTTTGTATGTTTTTTATATATACACATATTGACATTTAGGGTATGTTAGGCTGTTCCTTTGTTGCTGGATTCAGCAAACTAGATCTGAGGATTAGTCAGAGAGCATCATGGGATAGGTGCTGTGCCTCGAGCTGCTGAAAGATCTTGAGCTTGGAAAGCGGTCAACTCAGAGCCGATGGATCGGCTCCGTACCCACGTGTAAGAACAAAGGTGTGATGAACAACTCACATGGAACATTATGGTAAGAACATAACTTCTTTTTACTGTACATCTCTAGGATTAGGTTTCCAAACTCTTCTTGCCCTTGTCACATATACATTTTGAGTATTATTAGAAATACGATCTATCTCAAGAAATTTACTTGACATAGAAACATCATTTGGTATATCAGAATTATAAGAACAAGACTGTCCACTTTCTGGAACTTGATCAGTTAGTGATTTAGATAAATAACTGGAATCACTGGTACACACAGTCTGTTGTGACTTCAACTCTGTGATAGGCAAAATATGTCTGTAATTTTTTCTATAATCAGCACCTTCGGACTGAATTATGGAAAACCTTGGTTCAATACAAATGTCTTTTATTATTCCCATGTGATTAGGATCTTTCAAAGTTTGCATTCGGGCAACCTCACCATGCGATAATGGTCGAAGAGGTTTACTGGTTCTGTCACAGTATATGAAAAATTTTATTGATGCTGCTCTGCTTATTTGCTTGCTTGCTGTGGGATTTGAAGTCTTCTTAAAAGTCTTGCTGTGCTGTTTACTGCTGAATCAGAGACACATCATGACTCCATCTGTAGTCTGTTTAAAGCACCAAGCCTTTCAAATTGCACACTGATAAAGAAATATATTTTGCAGCTATAAGCACAGTTACAGATAACTTATTTTATAACAAAACACACGTAGTCTGTCAGATTTGTAGCATATATTTACAAAGTTTTCCTTCATTACAGATATGAATGATGACTTCTACAAAATACCTCTCTCTGTCCTTCTCTCACATAACTGAATTACTACAATAGCTATATACAGAGCTAGTCACGCACACAAGAGATTGGTATTTCCTCCTGGTATATTTTCCTGGCCTTCTATGGGAAGTCACATAATGTCTGTTTTTAGACTTCTCTATTGTCCTTTTGTGATTTAAGCACTTTTGCTGATGTGAGGATGCCATTCTGAAAGGAAACATCTGTATAAGCTGTTCCTACTGGAAAAACATCACGTATTGCTGAATTTATAAAAAAGGATGTCTGTTAATAGATATTTGTTCTACAAACATGAGAAAATCATGTAATCCTTGCTTTCCAATATTGCTTTGTTAGGCTTTTCTTTTTGATGCTGTGAAGAGAAGCCTGTCTGTTATACATATAGTATGAATGCACATTTTACATTGCTAAACTCTATACATATATTCAAGCAAACTTTTTATTCTATGCTTTATCTTTCAGTATATTTATATTCATAATATCTAACAATTCCCTCTGTTTTTAAACATACTCAAAACATTCTATATAAAAAACACATTATTTTTATATAAAACCTTTAGTCTTTTTTGATACAAGTCAAAATGCAATTTTACATAGTTAATACAATGAAAACATGTAAAAAACAAAGAAAGTGCGGCTTTCAATAACAACCAAGTAATCCAAACAAAAAAGCCGTAGAGCGGAAAACAGTACTCTTCCAATTCCAAACCACGAAAGTGACACCAAACAACTTCTTGAACGCTTTTATTGGAAAACCACATGCGTTTTCGTCCTTTTACTCTAGGACTTCATCAGATGAAAACATTTTAAAAAAACTCTACCTTTATACTTTATTACCAACACAATTAACCAATAAAACACAATTTCTTCGTTTTAAATAAACCAATGGATTTCTCATCTCATTAATATTTATTCCTGGTTGAAGTTTTAAAAAAAGATCATATGTATAAAAACAATACTTTTAAGGTCTGTTTATCTTTTAGATATTATTTAAAAATTAATTTGACATCATATGTTACTACATTGGGAAAGTTTCTCATTTGATTTTTATCATAAAAAACATGTTCGTATTAACTTCCGTGTAAAAATTCGCAAGCATTAAAAACCTTAGTCTTGTACCCCCTCTAGTATCGAGAAACTATATAACATACTAATTCATCTCTCTAACTATTTCCCACTTCTTGTGTATTTGTTGTTGTATGATTCCTACCTATTAATTTTCTATGTTCATTAGTTATGTCTGAATAAATTAATTAAATTACATATATATGTGTGAATAAATAAATAAATAAATACCTAAAATTATTCTTTTTTTAAAAAATTCTTAAAATTAATGTTCATGTATAAAGCTGTTCTGTAAACTAAACAACCCAGTGAATGTGACTTAAACTTTATTCGCTTTCACTTTTAATATTGGTCCTATGGATAAATTTTCATTTAATCCAGGCCTCTTACAAGCATTTAAAAAGACTTGCCACCACAATTCCCTACTTTCTATAATCTCCTCCCATAGACCTCCCCTAACATCCTGCTGTACTTGTTCCAACCCAAAAAATAAATATTTTGCTCCTTCACAGTTTTTAAAGTGCCTATATAGTGCGTTAGTTTCTTTTCTTTTTCCAATATCATATATGTGCTCATATATACGTCTTTTGAAGACCCTTTCCGTTTTTCCAATATAAAATGATTGGCAGTTTTGACAAATTGCCAAGTAAACTACCCCTTGGGTATTACAATTGATTCTGTCTTTACTTCTTATTAATCTCTTTCTACTTTCTATAAAAACTTCTTCCTTGTTCAAAATGTATGGACATTGAGCACATCTCCCGCACTTAAATGTTCCCACTTTATTATTTACCCCAATCTTTTTGTGTCTTCCATTTCCTTCTAGTTTTTTCTTTATGTTAGGGGGGTTCCTGAAAGTCACTTGTGGTGTCATGTTCTTAATCTCATCTAAGTCCGTGATGGCAACAAATCTATCCCATTCCCTCTTGAATATCTGTTTAACCTCTTTATTTAAAGTATTGAACTCCATAATTAACCTTTTTACATTCTCATTTTTATTCACTGTCCTGTTGCACGAATCATCATTAAATACTTCTTTTATTCCTTTTATTGGTTGAAATTTGTTTTTCCTACCTTTCTCAACCTCATCTCTTATTGTACTGATGAAATCTGATGGGTAACCCCTCTCCAGAAACATTGCTTCTAGTTTATTACATTCTTGATGGAAATCACCTTCATCACTTGTCATCCTCGAGCCTCTCACAAATTGGCCCTTTATGATGTTTTTCTTGCAGTGTTTTGGATGAAAACTGTCATAATGTATGTACGAATTGCAGAATGTGCTCTTCCTGAACATTTTAGTTTCAAATTTTCCATTTTTCTTGTAAATCTCTACATCTAAATAATTCATAACTTCTGCATTCATAACATAGGTAAATTTTAGAAAATTGGTAGTTTGATTTATATAAGTAAAAAATTCATTGAACTTTTCCACACTTCCTGTCCAAAATATCGCTATGTCATCCAAAAATCTATGATAAAGGCACCAATATTGCCTAAAAACAGAGTTAGTTATAAATTTCTCCTCCCATTTGCCCAGCACAATATTGGCAAAAGTCGGGGCACAAGCTGCCCCCATTGAGACTCCTGAAATCTGTTTGTAATATTCTCCATTAAACATCAAGTAGTTGTGTTTTAAAATGGAGTCCATAAGGGCCACTACGGTTACTTTTTCATCGTGTGATAATTTCTTGTCACCATACACACTTTCCTCAAATAATTCCATACCTTCAACATGCGGTATACTAGAGAAAAGATCTATAATGTCTATTGTAACAAAAATTATATTTTCATTATATATACTTGTAGAGAGTTCTCTTAGGAAGTCCCAAGAATCTCTTAAGATAATGTCGTTTTCCATCCATAGATGTTTGACTTTATTGTCTACATATTTAGCTACTGGGGTGATTTTTGCTCCTTCCGCTGAAACAATCGGCCTCAAAGGGGGGTCAGTTTGATTCTTATGAATCTTGGGTATACCAAACATTGTTGCTACCCTTGGCTTTTTTACCTCTAAATATTTGTAAGTTTTGATATCCATTACTTTGTCCATTAATAAATTTTCAAGCATCACATCTATTTTCTTATATGCTATCACCACCTCATTTTTAGAGGCAACCGAATATTTTCGTTCATCCAACAAAATTGAATACATTTTAGTATCATACATGGTATTCTCCATGATGACAATTCCACCCCCTTTGTCCGGTTTCATCACCCTTACCTTAGCGTTCTCAATCATTTCATTCAAAACTTCCCATTCCTCTTTCTTCATATTAGTCATGTATTTATTCTTACCCATGTTCTTCTTTTCTAATTTTCTAATTTCTTTTTCCATAACATTTTCAAAGTTTTTTATTTGAGGTGCTAAAGGTGGGTTAAATACCAAACTTCTTTTCAATTCATCTGTCACCATTTTTGTTTCTTTCATGCCCATTTTAGAAGCCAAAACAGTTAAATTAATTTTTCTAGTGAATAACTTTATATCCAATATTGTGCCAGTCACATTTCCTTTTTTCACTGGGTTGTATTTCAATCCTTTGCTCAACAGTTCAAAATGTTCCTTCTTTAAAATCATGTTGCTAAAATTGTAAATGGTGAATCCTTCAAAATTGCCTTTAATTTCATTCTCAAAAATTATGCTGTTCCCATTATTCCTATTATTTATGGGGACCAGGGTACTCACTAATAGTGTCTCCCCCTCCCCCTTCTCCCCCCCTCACCTGAAAATTTCTTTCCCTGTTGTGGGATTCGTAATACTCTTGATTATCCATCCTTAAAGGTGGAAATTCGGTGTCATAGTTATACTCCATATTCTTTCTTTCACTATTTCCTTCATTTTTATCCTTATTATTAAAATTGTTCCTAAAATTTCCTCTCATATTCATTATTGTTGGTTTTGGGTAACTAGTATTGCTTGCATACTCTTTTATGTCTCTATTTAACTTTCCCATTTTTCGTTTAATGATGTCTTCACATTTTAAATCTATTTCTTCTCTCATTTTAAAATATCTCTCTCTCTCCTTTTTGATCCCAAAAATGAGATCTTGTTTAATGTTAGCGTCAAGCTCCTTTATTTCCTGTTCAATAACAGTTAATTTATTTTCATTTTCCTCAATAATAAGCTGTATAACTTCTAGTCCACATTTGTTAAAAGCTTTAACTAAATTCAAATGAAACGAAGACCCTAATTGCACATTGTTGGGGTATTTATAAACCCTGAGTCCCTTAGGGACTATTTCCTTGATTAAACATTCATTCAAATATGCATTTTCTATCCTTAGTGTTCTAAATTTCAGCATTAGTTCATAAAGTTTGTCAAGCTTTTCAATATATGTCGTACCATCATTTTTAATTTCATTTTCAATGTCACTTTCAAGATTAAACAAATAACTTTTCTTTAACCACTCATTAGTGGTTTTGTGGTTCGGAGAAACAGTACCTTTGGTGTTTGGCCTAGATTTAGGTCTCGCACCCATGTCCATATTTTCATAATAACTTTGTTCTCGTTCTTCATTTCCACCATCAAGAGCCCTCGGTGTTCTCATGGGGTTGAAATTAGACATCTCCATTTCTCCAGGGTCGCCGGCTTCCCAATCGTCGCCTATAAGCTCCCTTTTCCTCTTTGCAGCTTGTCCGTTACTCCCCTCATGAAATAAAACCTCCGAGTGCACCACTCCTCGTCCTGGAACCAAACTTTGACATAGGGGCGTAAGCAGGTCGATCAGTTCCGTTAACTGACCTATGAGTTTGCGAGTTTGCCCCATCTCTTCCTGTCCTTCCGAACCCATAACGGAAGATTTTGTACAACAAAACCGCTCTCCACAAAGTCACGCAAAAAACAAAGAAAGTGCGGCTTTCAATAACAACCAAGTAATCCAAACAAAAAAGCCGTAGAGCGGAAAGCAGTACTCTTCCAATTCCAAACCACGAAAGTGACACCAAACAACTTCTTGAACGCTTTTATTGGAAAACCACATGCGTTTTCGTCCTTTTACTCTAGGACTTCATCAGATGAAAACATTTTAAAAAAACTCTACCTTTATACTTTATTACCAACACAATTAACCAATAAAACACAATTTCTTCGTTTTAAATAAACCAATGGATTTCTCATCTCATTAATATTTATTCCTGGTTGAAGTTTTAAAAAAAGATCGTATGTATAAAAACAATACTTTTAAGGTCTGTTTATCTTTTAGATATTATTTAAAAATTAATTTGACATCATATGTTACTACATTGGGAAAGTTTCTCATTTGATTTTTATCATAAAAAACATGTTCGTATTAACTTCCGTGTAAGAATTCGCAAGCATTAAAAACCTTAGTCTTGTACCCCCTCTAGTATCGAGAAACTATATAACATACTAATTCATCTCTCTAACTATTTCCCACAATGAAAACATGTATTACTACCAAACCTGAATGTATTTAACAACTTTTTCTTTTGCAGACCATTCTGTGAAAATATTTTATCAGTTATGAGCTGTGTCTGTTTTAATTTTACTTGATTAATTTATTTTTTTGCAATCACAGAATTTAATTTATGACTTAGAATTGTTTCATTAACTCTTTGCAACTGTTGAATTAACTATAAGAGACAATAACTATGTGCTACTGCAAGCATTTATACACTGCTGAAAATATACAGTTTTAATGTCATTTTAACCATAACACTGTGTTCATGTCTTTGAACTGCTCAATAACATCTTGGTAAAATACTGAACTGGGCTTAGATAATGAATATTTGAAAGCAATTATTTTACTGGGGTAAAACCAGTGATGTTACAACTTGACAAATTACTTTTGAACTTATTACAATGTATCCTGATCAGTATGTATTTACATAGACTGTTTGCTGTTCATGCATTTCAATCTAGTAGGTACCCTGGACCCATTTTTTATTTAAATATGGTTTTTCACACATATTTATTACTAGACATTAATCTCATTTGTACTGAATTCTTCTGCATTTGTACATACAAAGACTATAAAGTACATTTAGTCTAATCTTACAAATTTAATAACATTAATATTAAGCAAAATCTTGGAAAATGTTTATGTCTCTTTAGAAATATCTAGTGGAATTGATACCAAATTCATATGTCCTGTTATTTTAAACTACATACTCAACAATTATTAAAAATATTCATGCTTTTATACCAACATTGTTTTGCCAAAACATATTAAAAATAGTGACCATTCTTGCTATTAGAAACATTTATGCATTTTGCATATCTTTATTCTGTCTTGTATAGCTTTATCAATTTTAAGCCATCTCTTGTTTTTTAAACTATCTCTTGTATAGCTTTACAATTTAACAGGTTGTAAATACAATTAAATTCTAAACAATACAATAATAACCATTATGGTAGCTATTAACAACTTGTAAAATATCTTATCCTGTCAGGTTTAATCCAGTTTACCAGTATTTCTAATACACTAATACCTGTTTTCCCCCATAAAAGAGTATTGTCAAAAAGGAATGAGATATTTCTTCCTGTAGCTTTATTTTAGACCCTTGTTGTTTATTTTTTCTGTAGCTTTATTTCAGACCCTTGTTTATTTTTTCTGTAGCTTTATTTCAGACCCTTGTGCAGTACTGCTTATACAGTCAGTGTAAAACTGAGAAACTGACCCTCCCCCTGTAGTACTTCAGTACTGTTTTCCTGCCCTATGCTGTGAGAATAGAATGTATGTCAGCCCAACACTTTGGTTATACATTTATTTTATTAGGTTACTAAATAAAGCTTTCACTGTATATTACCTCTAGTAGGTATTTACACCCTCCTGCACAATTGATTTGAACTGCATGTATACTATAGCCCATTTGCTGGCTGTACTTGATGCAACTGAGTTTTTTCTTCTCTTTTAACATTTACTTGCAAACAGATTATAAGTGACATCTATGCACAATTGTGACATTTTATTACAATTACCAAATAGTGTTGCTTGTAAACATTTTAACAAGTATGTTTTAATAACAATGATGCTTTAGAAAAACTCAAGCTACTTGCTTAGATCAGTATTGTTGTTTATCTTATCTTTTCAACATTTCCTGTAACTATTCATTCAGTCTAGGAAGGTCTGAGCTCACATTTCATACTCTGTAAACTATAATTAATTCTTTTGGCATTTTTCCTTTAATGTGATTGTGATTTGCATAACTATGCATTTATACAACATAAATAGACATTATTTTACAATTACCTTCCATGGATTTCAGTATTTACTATACAATTATAACTATTCTGTCATTAATTTTATGTCTTTATCATGAACAGATCTGTCTTTACAGTCTATTTTTACTCTAGATGAAAAGAACATACATGCATGTCTGTCTTGTATATGTATATCTTTATACAAGCATGTCATGTCCCTACCATCCTAGCATGCATGCTTAACCATTTTCAAAACATAAACATATTATAAAATATATTTCTTTTGCACAGATTAACTGTGTATGCAGGAAATTCCCAGTCTTTGTCAGTTGAGCTAATTTATTTCCTTTATCCTGCAACTGCAGTTGAATTTCCTGTGATGTTGCATGGTCTTTCTGACATTCTTTAGTAAGCTGTTCTGCTGAATTTGAAACTCCTATGCACTTTTGAAAAGATGTGTGTATAACTTGTCTAAGCATCCTGAACTCATTGTGTCTGTCTTTTAGAAGTTTATTACATTTCTTTGTAACAAAATGTACTAGAGTTTCTATCAGTAACTGATTTGACTGTTGTTGCAACTCTGAAATAAACCTTTTACATCTGGTGACAGAACATAACTGTCTAACATTTGAATATAATGTCAACATATTAACTTTTCTTGGTTCTTTACCTTTACAATTTTTGTCTGTACAGTCTAACCTTTAATAATGTCATGCACTGTATTTTTATGACATTGTACACACAATAAACATTTTTATACCACACATGATTTTGTTTCAGATACCAGTCAAATATTATAATCCATTTGCATAATGCCTTACTATCAAATTGCAATTCATTTGCATAATGCCTTACTACTAACTTGCCCTAATAAGGTTTTACATTTGCTAATATGTTGTATATACATTTATTCTGTTATTATTATTACCTCTATGGCATTCATACTGTATGTAACATAGAATAATTTTCTTACCAGTCAACAGACAGGCAGATGGCCAAGCTGCTTTACTGTAGATGGTTGAAAAGTTTCTCTAGTCACTTGTGAAGTTGGTACAGCAAAACTGGCAGATTCAGTCTTACAACTTCATCTTGTACCTTTTCTGGAGAATTTATGGAACTGCTCCACCTTCCTGCAATGCAGTCTCACCGGATTTAGACATCTATTAAACTGTATTGCTACAAACTGTTGAAAACTGTAGAAATCTGAAGTACTTCACATAAACGTTACTGTGCTTTTACAGGAGTGACATCACCCATTCACTCCCCCTGTTTTTGGATACAGGCTAGGAACATTGTCAAAGGATCACCATTGAAAAATTTTATTGATGCTGCTCTGCTTACTTGCTTGCTTGCTGTGGGATTTGAAGTCTTCTTAAAACACACAGTCTTGCTGTGCTGTTTACTGCTGAATCAGAGACACATCATGACTCCATCTGTAGTCTGTTTAAAGCACCAAGCCTTTCAAATTGCACACTGATAAAGAAATATATTTTGTAGCTATAAGCACAGTTACAGATAACTTATTTTATAACAAAACACACGTAGTCTGTCAGATTTGTAGCATATATTTACAAAGTTTTCCTTCATTACAGATATGAATGATGACTTCTACAAAATACCTCTCTCTGTCCTTCTCTCACATAACTGAATTACTACAATAGCTATATACAGAGCTAGTCACGCACACAAGAGATTGGTATTTCCTCCTGGTATATTTTCCTGGCCTTCTATGGGAAGTCACATAATGTCTGTTTTTAGACTTTTCTATTGTCCTTTTGTGATTTAAGCACTTTTGCTGATGTGAGGATGCCATTTTGAAAGGAAACATCTGTATAAGCTGTTCCTACTGGAAAAACATCACGTATTGCTGAATTTATAAAAAAGGATGTCTGTTAATAGATATTTGTTCTACAAACATGAGAAAATCATGTAATCCTTGCTTTCCAATATTGCTTTGTTAGGCTTTTCTTTTTGATGCTGTGAAGAGAAGCCTGTCTGTTATACATATAGTATGAATGCACATTTTACATTGCTAAACTCTATACATATATTCAAGCAAACTTTTTATTCTATGCTTTATCTTTCAGCATATTTATATTCATAATATCTAACAGTATACCTTTTGCGAATAACGTTTTTGTGATAGTTGAGCTTTGACTACTTGCAATTGGCACTAATAGCTGTTTGTCAATTGGAATAGCTGTTCATGTTTGTCTTGACATCAGACTTTGAGCAGGTTAACCAAGCATCTAGTCACGAAGAATGTTTTGAAGATTCAGTAAATTAAGAAATACATCAGTTCCTTCCCATTTCTACTTTTCCATCAAATTCTTTGCATTACGAACTGAACTGCATGTTCAGCTAAGCCATTAGCTTGTGGATACTCTGGACTATTGGTTATATGAATAAAATCCCAAGATCTAGCAAATTCCTTAAAACATTGACTAGTAAATTATGCACAGTTATCTTATATTAGATATGACTTTATGCGGACTTCCATGAACTGAGAAATGTCTCTTTAATTTCATAATCACTGTGATAGATGACAAGCTATGAAGTAAGCCAACTTTGAAACAACCAGAGTATGAGCCAGCTAGTACCAGATAGTGTTGACCATTCCATTTGAAAATGTCTACAGCAGCTATGGACCATGGTACGTCAGAGACTGGGTGAGAGGTTCTTTTTGCTGATGTGGTTACTGCTGTTGCAAACTGAACAGGAAAGTGTCTCTCTTTCAATATCTTTGGACACTGAGGGCCAAAACACAGTACCTCTTTCCCTACATTTAGAAATTGGGTCTTCAGCAGTATGTTTTTTTTAACTCATCAAACCATGATCATGAAATGCATTTAACTTCCATAACTTCAAAATCTGCTGTCTCATTTTCATGCTGCTTGGACGTCTTTCTGAGTGCTCGAGACAAAGCGTCTGCAAGATACATGTGGTTATCTTTGTTATAAACAATACTGAAATTGTATTTTTGAAATCTTAATATCATATGTTGCAATCTTGCTATTGCAACATGCATTGGTTTGTTCAAAATCATTACCAAAGGCTGATGATCTGTTTCAATCTGAATTGGTCTTATAGAGTCACTGAATTTGGAACATGCAAGCACAACTGCAAGAAGCTCTTTTTCTATTTGCACATAGTGCATTTTTGTTTGAGTCAAAGTACAAGATGCATATGCAGCCGGAATGCCTTCCTGAAGACATGCTGCACCAAGACCATATTACTTGTTACACATGCTCAGTACATGCAACTGGAATGCCTTCCTTTGAGATGTGCCAAGACCATATTGCGAAGCATCACAAGTGAAAGTTACTGGTTTATGAACATCTTAGTATCTCAGTGTAGGCGGACTGGAAATTCTCTGTTTCAAAGTATCAAATGCTTCTTGATGCTGCTTATACAAAGACCATTTTATATCTTTGTGTGTTGACTCACATAATGGTGCAGAAAGTTCACTAAGATTAGGAATAAACTTTCCCAAATAGTTAATCATGCCCAGGAAATTCTGCAAGGATGTGACATTCTCTGGAACTGGCATTTCATTAATTGGCATTACCATCAATGGATCAGGTTGAAGGCCTGAACTTTGTGAACATATAGCCAACATAGGCAACTTCTTTCAATTTGAATTGACATTTCAAAGGGTTAGCTTGAGGGTGACCTCATGTGCATTATCTAGAATTTTCCTAAGGCTTCTGTTATGTTCTTTTTTTCATTGCCTGTGATGATAATGTCATCAAGTATAATGGCACTAGGATATCCAGCAAATATTTGTTCCATGGCACATTGGCATACCTTGCTGGCAGAACTGATTCTCAAAAATTTATATCTTCCAAATGGTGTGCTAAAAGTCATTAATAAAGATGACTTGTGATCCAGTGAAATTTCCCAAAAGGCGTTCTTAGCATCTAGAACTGAGAAAGCAATGAAATTTGGCATTAATGTTGCTACCTCCTCTACTGTATGCATTGGATGATGAGGACATTTAAGATCTTTATTTAAATAATGAGGATCAATACATGTTCAAATATGATCTGAGCTTTTCTTATGGGCTACTACCATAGACGATACCCATTCAGTAGGTGCTGACACAGGAGTGAGAACACCAGAATTTACCATTCTGTCTAATTCTGCTTTAACTTTACTCTGCATTGCTACTGGGCTATTACTTGCTAGTCAAACAACTGGGTTTATCTTATGATTCAACTTAATGGAATATGTAAGTGGAAGTTTACCAAGTTTCTCTGTGAAGGGATCAGCATACGCTTTGAAAATATGTTGTGAAAAACTACCATTTTCATCTGTATTTAAATAATGAACTTCTTTACTGAGCGAAATCAAACCCATACGTAAACTGTCTTCGAGACCTAGTAATGACTACATCTCTGCGAACTACATAGAATTGCAAGTCGTAGCTGTTGCCTGCAAAATGACAAGAAAGGACTACAGTGCCATCCATCTGATTTTCTTCACCACCATAAGCAACTACTTTGTACACTTCTTGGAGTCAAAATACTATCCAGCGTTTACTTTTGGATAAGCTTTTACTGACATGACATTACATTTGGATCCAGTATCCACCTGAGCTCCATTGGTTTCCCATTAATTTGTACAGTACAAAATATTTCACTCTTTGCTGACACTTGAATTTACTGTATTAACTGTTACAAACACCATCAACATAAAAAGATTCATCACTACCATTCGAGCTTGTCACAGTCTCAATTTGATTCACTACTTGCTTCGGATTAATCTTACTATTAGCCAGTGCTGATTTGCAAAAGTTTTTGAAATTATTCCACTTTTTACATTTGTGACACTGCCGACCATAAGCTAAACACTTTTTGCATTTGGATTCATGACTGCATCCACAATTGCAACAATTAATGATAGGAGTTACTGAGGTAAAACTTTTTGGTTTACACTTATGAGATTTAGTTGTCTTAAATGTCTGTTGCACATGATCAACATTTGCATTGAAAGTTACAGCAAGCATATTCATATGATTCTCTGTGAGCTCATGTATCTGGCAAACTTCAATAGCCTTGCTCAGGGGGGAGTTAAGGTGGACCCATGAGTGCAATTTGGTTGTTTTGTTTACAAATTTTATAATTCAGTATCACACAGTAGAATTTTCTTCACTGTGTCATCATGTATACCACACACAAGACATTATTTTATTAAATCATCTTGCAAGTCCCCAAATGTACGTTTTTGCTTTATTCCGTAAGTCAGTAACATATGCTTCAATAGTATCACCATGCTTTTGATTCCTTGTGTTAAATGTATGCCTTTCCATCATTATATTTGTCTGAGGGTTACACAGTTCTCTGAATTTATTTTTAAACAATCTGGGTCTTCCCAAGCCTCTGCTTGACCAGTAATACTATGGTTTTCTCCCTCACCCACATACACAGAAGGTGCATATACAAAAGTACTTTCTCACTGAATGGCCTCTGAGCCAGCTAAACTGAGAAGTATAAATGCTTGGGTGCATAAATCTTTATCAGAATGTGCAGCTGCTATGAAACATCATATTCTTGTTCAAACACACGTCAGTTCTCTGCAACATGCCATCGAACACCAAAGGTTTGAGTCTGCAAAATCTGTCTGACATGCCGTTAAAGTAAATGTGAACACCCTGTACACTTTTCATTTTACAAAATTTGTTTGATATGCCGTAAAATTAAAAGCAAGTACCTGCATTTGTTGTACCATGGAGAGGCTTAAGCGACTTACTGCATACATTTGTTGCACTTTGAAGAGATTTGTACAACTTCTGACATTTTGTTGAACTTTGAAAAGACTGAAACAGCTTCTAACATTTTGTTACACTTTGCAAGACTTAAACAACTTCGAATCCCACTTCTGACACCATGTTAAATGATGAGTGAAGGCATGATGGCAGTTTAACAGATAATTTATTGTACACCTGACATAGCTGCATTTGCATGCACATTCTACATCTTACTTGCTCTACATGCTCAGTACAACTAGTTTAATACCACCACCCAACCTGGAAAGTTTCTTAAACTACAGTAGCTGATAAGGTACAGAAAGCATAGCACACTGTTCTACAAATAGTACTATTTTTGTGGTGTGTAGTTTTCTTTACGTGCTATAAAGTAAAGTTTTCTCAGTTATTTTTAAATGTAATATTGGTTGTAAACAGGTGCTGCTGTTCTTTTTTTTTCTTTTCTTTCTCCCTTCTTCTCTCCTTCTTCTTGTTCAGGTTTAAGAAATGTAGGCACTGCAATGTAAAAGAAAAAGCCTGGTTTAAAAAGCATGACAAGAGAAAATTAATGTGCTTTTTCTTATTCTTGCATAGGGGAATGAGTGGATTAAGGACCTTGTCCTGATTTGGTAACACATTTTAAGATAGAGCAAGTAAATGAAAAGGAATATTGAATATTATGAGGCTTTTTTCTAGCAAATACATGTTTGCTTAGTAGCAATTCTGCAGCTAGTCTTCATGTTTCCATGGAAACAACCTGATAACGAGAAACTGGCTATCTGGTCCTCATGTCTCCATGGAGACAATCTGATAAAGGGAAACTGGGTAAAGTCTGGTGGAGTGCTGATTGGCTGAGGAAAAAAAAAAAGAAAAGAGAAATTGGCTAGGACATAATGCTCTCTGAAAGCATGCAGGGGAGAGCTATAAAGCTAAGACAAAACCAATTAGCACTTAGTAGAAGCACAGGTTGTACCTTGTGTTTTAGCATGGCTAACCTTTCTTTTTGGTTAACTCAAGTCTGTGAGTGTGTCTGTCAGTTTGGGGCTTTTGTTCCTGTTAGGAGGGTACAACTTCAATATTTGAAGATGTACATAGTTTTGTCTGTTAGTATTAAGTTAATAGATTTTAAAGGGGTACTGGGGGTGTATTTTTTATTTTTTGAAGGTTTTCAATAAAACAAAAAGTTTTGTAAGATGTGACATAGGCTCAAATGTATATGACAAGAAACAACTGTATAAAAGTTCAACTTGCCAAACAGTGTATGCATGTAACACAAAAGCTGGGACTAGACATTTAATAAAAAGCTGTTATACATAAAAGGTTGGATTAACCCAGAACATCCCCTAGTGTAGACCCTCTCTCATTGTTGCTTTGTTACTTTGTTTTGCTTCACTCAGATGGTGACATCCATCCCAGTCCAGGTCCTACCACCTCTACCCCTAACCAACACTCTCCTACCTCCTCACCACCTCAGTCTTCTAACCCACCTAAATCACTATCCATTTTCTCATTGAACATACAAAGCATTGTAAAGAAAACAACCAAATTGCATTCATGGGTCCACCTTAACTCCCCCCATATCCTAACCCTCTCTGAAATCTGGCTAAAGCCTCACATCACTAACTCCGAAATCTTATCCCCAGGCTATAACACCTATCGGGTAGACAGACCAAATAAAAGAGGTGGATGTGTAGCCATTCTCTACTCTGACCAACTTAATATCTCTCCACTCTCAACCCCCTTACCCAGCTTTGCTCACGCAGAAATCCTCATTCTTAACTGTCATCTCAACATCCATAAAAAATTAGCCATCATATCTATCTATATTCCCCCAGGAGACAACATTCCTGTCCTTGAAAACTTTCTCTCCTGGTTCATCCTAAATATTCCCTATGAAACCATTATACTCGGTGACGTTAATATTGACTGATCTTCAATCTTCTCCTCTTCCTCTACACATAGCATCAATCTGCATGGCTTCCAACAACTCATACCTTTCCCTACCAGAACTAACAATAACTCCACCTCTAGCTCCATCTTAGATTGGATCTTTTTCTCTGATCCTTGTGTCTGTCACAATCATAGCATACTTCCCAATTTCCTCAGTGATCATTCCCCTATCTGCATCCATAGATACTCCCAACAGTCTCCCAAACAACACCATTACAGAGAACATCGTAATCTCACTCAGTCTGACCCTAACAAATTTAACTGCACTCTAGCCAACATCAACTGGACCTTCCTATAGCCTCCCCCTTAATGATGCTCTTACTGCATTCAACAAGATATTCCTTGATATACTAAAGAACATGGCCCCATTCAGAAAAATCAGGATAAAAATCTAACTGTGCTCCCTGGCTCACCAAACAAACTCACTGTATTTTACAACAAAGGGATGCTGCTTGGAAAACCTGGTTCAAAAATAAAACTGCAACCCTACTCCAGCAGTACAAAGAACTTAGAAACACATGTAAAAAACTCATTATCAAAGATAAAAGGTTTTTCTTCACTTCCAACCACAACAGCACACATACCAACCCTAAAATCATTTGGTCCACAGTTAAAAATATCCTTCACTCTAGTACCCCCTCATACCCCCAACCCCTTCCCTGTTAATATCACCACAGAAACTGGTACCCTTCTAAATAATTACTTCATAGACACAATTCAAACACCTACCCAACCTAGTTCCTCTGCTTCTTCTCTACCTCCTCCTCACAATCCATTTTCCTCTAGTACTTTCTCCCTACAACCTGTTCCCACTTCCTTTATTAAATCCCAATTGAATAAACTCAAACCTTGCTCACACTCCACTGACAACCTATGCCCTCACTTCCTTAAAACTGCAGCCAGATCTATAGCCTATCCTGTTTATATCCTTATTAATCGCTCTATCACCAAGGCTGTCATTCCTAATATATGGAAATCCTTTTACACCATCCCTCTCCACAAAGGAGGTAACTCCACTGACCCCTCAAACATTCGCCCAATAGCTATACTATCCCCACTTTTCAAGATACTCAAAAAATGTGTTCACTCCCAACTACTTAAACACTTGCTTGAAAATAATCTCCTAACTCCCACCCAGCATGGTTTTAGCCCCCATCACAGCACCTCTACTGCACTTCTCTCTTTCACCCAAACAGTTGCAGAAGCCCGTGACAACAACCTACTTCTCTCTTGCCTATTACTGGATCTCTCTAAGGTCGTTGACACAGCCTCCCACTCTGAACTGTTATCTAAACTCTCACATCTTCATCTTTCTCCTCTCACTTTATCCTGGTTCTCTAGTTATCTATCAAACAGACTACAATCTGTACGCTGGGAAACCACTACCTCTCTTTTTCTGCCCATCACTACTGACATTCGACAAGGCTCTATCCTGAAGCATCTCTTGTTCAATATCTTTACTAACAGCTTGCACTCCGCTACTAGCTTCTCAACCCGTCTACAATTTGCTGATGACTCCACCCTCATAACCTCTGCCCACACCATCCTTGATCTCCTTTCTCATACCCAAGACACTTTCACCTCCATCAAGACCTGGCTCACTGATAATCAGTTAATATTAAACCCCAAAAATGAAGCTTTTACTATTCCTTCCAAAAAAACGTGAACAAAATAAATCTTCTTTCGTCATCTCCTCCCTCAACAACACAACCATCAGACCCAAACCTCATACCAAATTGCTTGGTGTCACCATCGACGATAAGCTTAAATTTGACATACATATCAATCTTTGCATAAAAAAACACTAAAAACTTGGGCTCCTGTACTGAAACCAGAAATTTCTATCTCCCTCCTCAAAACCCTGTCTAGCCACATCTCTCCTCTTACCCTGTCTACTTTATGCAGCCCCAGTCCTTACTAACCTTCAATCATCTCTTCTCAGCAAACTAGAACAAACCTACAATAAAATAACTAAATTTGCTGCACACCTCCCCTTTAAATCCCACCGCTGCCTTGCTCTTAAATATTTGCAATGGCCTGAATTCCCAAAACAACTTCTCCTCCCACAACTGCATATAACTCAATCTATTCTTTATAACCCCACATCCTGCCCCTCTGTCTCCATCATCATATCTCAATATAATCCCCACCATCAACTCCGCTCATCAAACAAACATCTTCTGGACATTTACAAACCATCAAAAAATATTGGCAAGTCATTATACAAATACTCAGTTGTTCACTCCTGGAACTCCCTTCCTCATAATATTAGAAGTATCTCCCATAAGTCCCAATTAAAACTGGCACTCAAGCACTACCTACAGAACACCTGGTCCTGCCCCTGTCTAGCTCCAACCTGATCCCACTTACCTTCTTTCCCAATACCATTTCCTTTCTCTCTTCTTGCTCCTCTTCCTAGCAAATCAAACAAATCTCCCACTATGAGTGCATAATCCTTATCCTCCCTTGCACCTTCACCATAATGTTGAACTATTCTTATGTATATTCACTTATACAAAAACTTGTACAAAACCCTATAGTGGTGTTAATAGCTTTTAGGTGTAATAATTATTATAACAATGTAATTTCCATTTTGTATGTTGTAATTTGCAATTGGAGCTATCTGGTCTCCTTTGCGTTATAAAGTTTTATTATGATGTAATCTCTCTTTGAATGCAATTGCAGTTGGAGCTTTTCTCCTCAGGTCTCCACTGAAAATGAGCCATTTTTGCTCAGCTAGAACAACCCGGTTAACAAATGACAATAAATAAATAAATAAATAACTTTTTAATGTAATGATGCTTTCTGTAATGTCTTTCAATGTCAGCAGTCTCACAGATAAACACAAAAAAAAAGACTAGTGAACTATATTAAAAATGTAGAGTGCAAATAGTTATGTTACAGGAGACACACTTAGAAAGAACTGAACATGTGAATTTGATAAAGAAAGGTTTTCAGGATGGTTATTCAGTGGAATACCTGGGACAAAGAAAAGGTGGAGTACTTATATTAGTTGCAAGAGGAGCTCCAATAGTGATAGAAGAGGATAAAAAAGATAATAATGGCAGATTTCTAGTGCTAAGGGGCTACTAGCAAGGGAGGAGGATTACACTGACATGTATTTATATTCCACCTAAAACTGAGATTAATGGAGCTTAAAAGAATTCTGGGAGAAATAATCAGTTTTCAGCAAGAAATATTACCTATAGGTAGGGACTGGAATGTGATTTGCAGCAGTGAAAATGTGTCCTGGGGGCCCAGAAGGGAAAGTATAACAACGGAGGGTAGATTTTTGAAGAAATGTATGAAAATATTTGGCGTGGAAGATGTGAATTCAGTAATAGGAGTTCAGACTGAATTTTCATATTTTTCCCCAAGATATAAAAAGTGGGCTAGGTTAGACAGACTTTACATTTCACAAGAACATGTGCATTTAATTGAAGGTCTTGATACGTACCTAATAACTATTTCAGATCATGTGCCAATAATAACTAAAATAAAAACAAAGGATAATGAAATAAAAATGAGACACTGGTGCTTTCCCACTTATCTGCTGAAAAGAGAGAAATTTAAGAAATGGGCAGTGGAGATTATTCAGGAGCTATTAGAGAGGATAGAAGATTCTTCTGAAAATATAGCTAGGAAGTGGGATAAAATTAAGGTGGGGTTTAAAAATAGGGTGGAAATAAAAGAAAGGGAGCTATGGTCAATGAGTAACAAGAATTATTTAGAGGGACTGACAAATGTTAAAGTATTGCAGAATAGGGGGAATCTCACAGAACAAGAAGAGGATCAAATGCAGAATGCTAAGCAGAAAATAAGGGATTACCTCGATAATATGCAAGAGTTTAGAAAGATTGTTGTTAAGCAAATGTTTTTGATAATAACACTAGAGCACAAAAACTTTTAGCACAATGACTCAGGCAACAGAAAGTAGAAAGGGCTGTCACCAAGCACAGGGAGCCTATAACAAGGAAGGTAACAAGAGATCCTGTAGAGATATAAAAAATATTTCAGAAATTCTATGAAAGTATGTATAAAGCAGCGAAACATGGAAATCAAGAAAAGACAGAAATGGGAATGTTTATGGAAGAACTGAATATGCCAAGGTTAGAGGCAGATGAGACCCAATTACTAATTGTTAGAATAGGAGGAGATGAGATAAAAATAGTGATGCATAACCAATCTACAGGAAAGTCCCCAGGAATAGATGGTATTCCTGTGGAAGTTTGGAAGCTGGGAGGGAAAAAGCTGATAAAGATCTGAAAGTTTTGTTGAACAGTATTTTAAGGGGAGAAGTACCAACATCCTGGAAGAAAGCAGTGGTAGCTGTAATACCTAAAGAGGGTAAAGACCCATTTGACCCAGCTTCATACAGGCACATTTCAATACTAAACCATAATTATAAAGTATTCATGTCTATAATGGCTAAAAGAATGACAAAAGTAATGCCAAAATTGATAGGTATGGATCAGTGTGGGTTTGTGGAGGGGAGGCAAACATTTGACAACATTAGCAGAACACTGATGATTCAGAAGGAAGCAGAATGTAAGAAAATACCATTGTTGTTCGTGAGTCTTGATGCAGAGAAAGCATTTAACAGAGTAAGCTGGGACTTTATGAGCAGGGCAATGCAAGCATTTGCATTTTCTGAAAAAATTATAAGGCTGATTAGGAGGATATATGAGGGATCAGAGGTGAAAATTAAAGTGGGTGGGGTCCTTTCTGATAATTTCTGCTTGAGTAGAGGAACCAGGCAGGGGTGTCCTCTTTCCCCTTTGTTATTTGCTTTATATTTAGAACCACTGGCAAAGAAAATAAGGGACTCAGAAATTCAATTATATAATTGTTATGGTAGTCAAGAAAAGCTCGCTCTATTTGCAGATGATATTATAGTATACCTGACAAAGAGACAGCACAGAGCAGAGGTAGAATAAAATGACAGACAATTGAGTTTCAGACTTCATTCCCCTCAGAAAGTACATGCTAATGCAATACCTGTTATTCATCAACTGACTGAGTTTGCCAGGGCATGATGTACACAGTGTCCTTGTGTGTACCACTGTTGTTAATGGGTTTACCACAAGACCAACCCAAAGAGGAGGAGAGGTATGCCTGCAACAAACAGACACTGTCCTGCCAGGCCCCCCCTAGTGTAGTGGCAGGTGGGAACATGCCAACCCTGGCAAGCACACACTACCTACCCAACAGTATGAAAGAAACACTGTAGAAGGGAACACTGACACACAGGGGTAGCAACTCACCCCCCAGTCCACAGCAGCATGTGTGTATTGTGGGGGCCGCCAAACCCATCCAATGGTCATTGCAGCTGGGCTATGCAAGTATGCAGGCTCATGTAAGCAGACAAGGGTGCTACACAGGGATACCTCCCCATGTAACCTCTGTCACTGAGACTGGGCCCCACACCCTGATTGGCCAGCAGCAACAGCTGGGGGTTAAAGGGGATCTGTGCAGTACATGTAGAACCTGTGTTGCAAGCAAGCTGGGTAGACTCCTACCAGACTACAATCACTTGTCATTCCCACGGCTGTGTGAACAGCACATAGAGAAACCCTAGTGGACCAGGTAGTAAGAGCAAGGTGGTATGTAGACAGCTTTACAGGACCACTGTGGCAGGCAGCACTAATTCAGAGGGTACAACACAAGATGGTGTACAGCAACATACCCAAAGTCAGATAGTAACTTGTACCGGGGTCGTGTCTACATCCTGTTCCCGCTATACTGGATGTGATGGATACTGAGAGGCCATCAACAAGTGGCGTTACCATGATGGAGTCTATGTACTTGTATAGCCCTGGTCAGGCTTGGCAACAGATACAGCACAGTGCCCAGCCAGTGGGTCAAACCGATGCTGGTAGTGGAGGGATACCTCTACCATTTAGAGCATGAAGCACCACCTAAATGGTACTGAGCATGTATCAAGCAGAGAGTAAAGGCCTGCAGAGGTCGTGCCATCACTGTTTGCCAGGATGAGGGGGAAGAACTGCTGAAATCACTGCCACACCAGCACGGACCAGATGCAACGACAGCCCAAGTGGCAACACTGCGAGCAGAACTACGGCAGAGGGCGGTAACCAGCAATGACCTGCCAGACTACAAGAGATGCCTTGCTGTGCAACCCTGCATCGTAGCATAACCAGGGTATGGCAGAGGGCACGGGCATCCATGGTCACACCTCCAGTAACACTTGCGGATATTGATGTCAGCCAGCATCCACTCTGTAGTGGCAGCTTTATCCTCCGCAGAAAGTCTGATATGGATGAGACTGATTCCTTGGTTCTACTAACTACAGCACAGAATTTGGCAGATCTGTGCAGGTCTGACATAATTCTTGGGGATGGCACCTTCCCGACATGGCCCGATATATGCTGCCAGCTGTATACATTACATGGATGTATTGGTACCCCCACATCGGCAAGGATCGCCCCCCCCCTGGTGTACTGTCTCATGACACGGAAGTCAGAGTCTGCATACAACAATATGTGGGAGATACTGAAGGGTATGGCTGCAGAACAGGGATGCACCTTGGCCCCACAGTATATTATGACTGATTTTGAGAAGGCAGCGATCCGTGCCAGCCATAAGGAATTCCCTAAGAGTATTCTGAAGGGCTGCCTATTCCATTTTGCACAGATCATTTGGTGCCAGATCCAGCATCACCACTTTGTGGCCCACTATGGTATGGACACCACTTTCTCCATTGCCATCCGCAAGCTGATTGCGTTGGCATTCCTACCACTGGAAGATGTTATTCCCGCATTTCTGGACATTGTGGCTACCTTACCTGACTGCGCTAAGCCTATAGGCATATTTCTGGACCATCATTATGTGCGTGGCCGACCACGGAAGTATGCATCCCGCTGCTCAGCACAGCAATGCCTGCCATCCTCCTACCATTTGAAGTTTTAGAATGTGTGTGACGTCTCTGACTTGGACTTCCTGTGGACTAATAACCAGATGGAGGCATGGCATCGTCGGCTGAAGGTGTTACTTGACGCCCTACAGTGCATCTGTCCGACCTTCTGTCTGTTCTGCAGCAGGAACAGAACCTGATAGATACCCGAAGGGAGTCACTTTTGAGGGGGATGCCTGTGACACCACGTTGGAAGGTTATTGTTGTAAGGGAGCATCACCTAAAGCACATCTTGCAACATAAGTATGACTACGGTGATGTGCAGGATTTCCTACGTGCTGTGGCACATTTCTACAAGTTGTGAATTTATTTGGGTTTAGTACGCACCAAGCATTACACACATCACTTTACATGTTGTGTTAATAAAGGCTTTGCCCACAGCACAGGGGTTTCACAGTACCACTTTCATGCCTACTTGGCATCCTGTGACGGACACGTGTTCAACTGACAGTCGTACATTGTGGCTTCTGGGGGAGTGCAGTCTGTATCACTGTGAGGGTTTGTGTCCGCCACCTGTGGTTAGGGTGCAGGGGTTCCTCTATTCCCACAGGGAATTGTCCACAGGCATTTGTCACTGCAGCTAAACTGCCAACCTGCCATGTGTCCACATCCAGCTGTCTCACAGGGGGGGTGTCATGCCTCCTAGGTGCCTGAACCCGTGAGAAGACACTAAACAAATGATAATACAAAAACTGATAAAATGACAGCTTTGTTATATGGATATGAATAATAAGATACAGGCAGTCAAAATGTTTTTAGTCCCTTTAGTCTTATACAACAGGTCATGCATATTTTTATCAACCAGAGGAGAAGTTGTGGATAGCAATTAATAAAGAGCTGAAGAATTTTATTTGGGAGGGGAAGATGGCAAGAGTCAAGTGGTATTATCTTATTCTTTCAGTAGAACAGAGAAGATTGGGATTACCCATTTTGAAGGGTATTTCAGAAGTACACAGTTAAGGCTCCTATACCTAGCACAAGTAGAAAACTATAATTCAAAGTGGAAAGGGATGATGTTGAAATGGGTGAAACTCAAGAAACAAGGAGAGACTGGGATTTTAAATGCAGACTTTTAAGAAGAATAACAATAAATCATATAGAATATTATATCCGTAAAGTAGCAGAAAGTATTCTAAGAACTAAGCCAACATGGGAACAGAGAAAGGAGATTCTGCTGATAGGGATAACTGGAATTAGGGATATAGGCAATAGGCAAGAGGGGGCTGGAATTTATTGGAGAAAATTGGCAAAGGAACCAAGGTATTAGGAGCAAGCAATTACAGAGGGAAAGATGAAAGAATGGAAAGATGCCAAGAATTTATTTGGACTGCAGGTTAGAAGTTGCCTTCCCTATCAAGGATTGATATCAGAGTATAGGCAAAAAGAAAGAAATGCAGGGGTGGTCCTAAATGAAAGACCACCACTGGTAGAGTTTTTTGTAGAATCTAAAATAGAAGCTGCCATTAAAAAAGGAATAATTAGTACAACATGTAAAATAGTGCATGATAACTATAAGAATCAATTAGAGGAGGTTAGAAAGGATTCGGAAAAGAGATTGGATAAGCAATTCACAAAGACACAATGGGAGGATATATGTATGTCTCCCAAATATACAACAAAATCTAGAAGATTTAGGATTTTTGCTTGGAAATATTTACATAGGTATTGTTATACCCCAAATAGACTCTAGAGAATTTGCCCTCAGGTAGATAGCAAATGTTGGAGGTGTATCAGGGAAGAAAGAGGTAATTGGGAACATATTTTCTGTGAGTACAATGAGTTGGTGGACTTAAGGATTCCCTGCGGGATGTACTGTTGGATATGCTGGGTGGGCAGATTGATGTGATGAGGGAGATGATTATTCTGAGTTATGATACAGAATTAAAATTGCCTAGACATGGTAAGGTCTTCTGTCTCTAATTATGGTGGCTGCCAAAAAACAACTACTACAAAAAGGAAATCAAAATTTAAACCAACTATATTGGAAGTAGTGAATATAGTAACAGAGATAAAACAACTGGACGTGAGATATTTAGAAAAAGGCAGGAACAAGCTACATAGGAAAAAACGGGAATTGTGGGAACAATACAGGAGGAATGAGGTTTAAAAGATGGCAGGACTTAAATGAGCTATGTAATGTTTGACTGAAAATGATTGGGTAGATTATAAGTCATGTATAATGTTTGCAACTAGGATTGTGTAGTTTATTTTCATTTATATAAATGTATCATTGCTTAAGTGATGGCTTAATAAAGATGTTTCTTGTTTAAAAAAGGGGCATGAATTAAATAATTTATGTAATGTTGCTTAGGTTATATGATTTATAGCAATATATGTGAAGCACAATGTTTGTTAATTTTAACTTGTTAACAGTTTGATTACTTTTATATAAATGTAAATATGCCTATCTCACAAGTGATAATTCAATAAAAGTGTTCAATAAAAAGAATACCATATCCTTAGTCAAATGAAAATGTGGCAACTCTAACTTCAGGTGTTATGTTATCTGGTTTAATTGCATGGTATATATTCACAGTGCATGTGCTTTGACTGGTGGGACATAATAGTGTGCTTGTGCTTAAAAGCTAGTAACGTTTTAACCACTTTACTCAGCTTGACAGTATACTCAATTTGGGTCCAAGCATAATGTCCTGCACCACATCACATTGTTGTATTTAAGTTTGAGTCTTATCATCTCCATTAAATAATATTACTATCCTTTTGTCATATACTTCCAAAGTATTCATTCTCGTGACTGGAGCCTCCCTGCTGTCCTGACTATTTATAAAACCAATACACAGTCCTAGGTTATGACAGATGTTCATAATACAGGGTCATTGAGAGGTTGTTGCAGAATTAAATTCTTTCAAAATACTGAGACGAGTACCAGATTATTGGTCAGATTGCAAATTTCTTTTTCCCAGCATCTTCTTGGACTTCTTTGTTATGCTACCAGTGCTCTACTCTTGATGATCCATATAATTTTCCTCTTTCTGTTTCCCACTGTTAAGGGTCTTTGCAGTACTGTGAATGCTGTTTTATATTTCACTTTCTTTTTGCATTTTGGTAGGTACGTGTAGCATTATTTATGGTATCACAGCACATAGTTAATAACTGTTACTATCAGAGATGGATCTCCTTTGCTGATCATTATTTGAAATGTGTACTTGGTTTAGAGTGCACTCATGACTCCACAAATTGCTCCCTGTGTGGGTCATTCTAATGAGGCCATGAGGTGCTGTGAAGCAGAAGTTTGAAAATGTTCTTACTGCTGCAGAAACTTGTTATCTAAAGTACCCAACCATGCTGCCAAGAGATTGTAAAGCAGAAGTAGACAGGAAGGAGAAAGAAGCATAGGACCCAACAATGCCTTAACTGCCATGATGGCTACCCCTTTATGTTCACCATCCAAGTCCTCAGTTGCATCTGAGCCTCTGGTCTCCCCTGCAGTCTCTACAAAGCCCTGTGTATTAGATGGCAGCTAAATTGTTCTAGGTATGTCCACTTTTACCAGACTTCTGCAATTGTGATGCTGTAAGCCTCCCTTAAACTAGACCCAGCCCTATTTCTTGTCTGTCCAGACTTCTGTCAGTTTTTTGCCATGGATGCAACTATGCCTTCTCCTGTTCAGATACCTTATATCAACCTACTTCTTTCTACATATTTTGTATCACTTTTTACTCCAGTGCACAGGGTACCTGGATTTTCTGGTACATTGTAGTACATTGCCTTGGGGAGACTGACTATAGGTTCATAGGTTGGTACTAGACTATCGGCCCTAGAGCCTATACAAGCCTAGCCATAACAATTCCCTGGCTATTTCTTCCCACAGTATTTACTTCCCTGGACCCCTGTCTGACATGATCTCCAGGGTGAATTTCCTATCTCCCATCCAATCATCAAGGTTCCTTTTGAAGAGGGCCAAAAAGGCGCTCTGCTTGACATGTATGGGCAGTCTGTTCCAGAGTCTGGGGAGTCTCTGGGTCAGGAACCTATCCCTCCAGCATGTTTTGTTCATTGTGATGACAAAGTTTAGATCCCTGGAGTGTATGTCTCTGAGGGATTGGGATTTCTTTATCATCCCATTGAGTGAAGTGTAGCATGTGCAACAGCTCTGGGTTGGACATGGCCTTGTATGTTAAGCAGAGATCGCCTCTGAGTAGACGATATGCGACAGAGTATAAGTGGAGTTTTTTTAGATGGTCAGCATAGGGCATCTGCTTTAGGCCTGTGATTTGTTTTGTGAGGTATTTCTGCGGCCTTTCCAGTTGTTTCAGATGTCTTGAGAGGTACATACCAAACGGGGCGTTGTATTCTATAATGGGTCTAATGAGGGATGAGTACAGTGGGACAATGACCTCCTTTTTTCTGGATGAAAAGCCCTTAGTGATGAGGTGTGCCACATAGAAGGATTTCCTGACTGTGGTGGCAATGTGGTTATCAAAGGTGAGACCACTCTCCACTTGTGTCCCTAAGTCTCTTATCTCACTTTCAGTGTTTAGTGTATTGCCACCTATGTGGTAATTCATGGGTACATATTTTTTCCCAAAGGGGATAACTACATTTCTTGGCACTGAGCTTGAGCCCATGGCTCTGGCACCAAGCACCTGTTTCTGTAAGGCCCTTTTGTAGAATATCCACATCATTTGGGGATTCAGTAATGGCTCCCAGTTTGCAGTCATCTGCGAACTTTGTTAGTCAGAGTCCCTTAGTGTTGGCCTGTACTTCAGATAAGTAGATGCCAAACAAGAGCGGTCCCAGGACTGAACCCTGAGGTACTCCACTTGTCTGGAGCTGGATTTGGAGTCGGCTACATTTACAGTATGGGTTCTGTCAGTAAGCCAGTTGCCATCCCATTGAGTGACATAGGGATTAATGCCCAGCTTAGTAAGTTTATGTATGATTCCAGAGTGGGGGATGGTGTTGAAGGCCTTGGCGAGGTTCAGATAGGCTGTGTGGACCACTTTACCCTTGTCCACGGCTCTGGAGACTGATTTGATGAAGTCAATCAGGTTCAGGAGACAAGATTGGCCCTTCATGAACCCAAACTGCATGGGGTCCAGTGTTTGAAGGTTGCCAGTGTCTTTTTTTATAAGTTCCATGATAATACGTTCCATGAACTTGCAGATCAGGCTCGTCAGACTGATGGGGCGGTAGTTTCTGGGATCCAAGGTGGATCCCCCCTTGTGGAGTGGGATAACTGTAGCTGTGCGCCACTCAGTGGGCACAAAGCCTGAGGTGAGGCTATGATTAAACATGACACTTAGGTGAGGTGCCAGTTCATTTTGTAGTTCATGTAGTACACAGCCTGGGATGTTGTCTGGTCCCACAGATGCTGTATTCTTAGCTTTGGAGAGAGCGTTTTTTACCTGTGTGGCCGTTATTACCAGAATTTGGCAACCTTTCGGTATTGAGATGGGCCCTTTAGGGGGTGAGAGGGGAGGTGAAGTTTGCACTGAATCAATCTGCCAGGATATTGGCAATATCCTTGGGATCAGTATATTTAATGCCATTCTGTTGTAGTTCAGAGCAGATCTGAGCATTGCCATTTAGATTCTTGACATAGCTATAGAATGCTTTGTGGTTGTCTTTGGAATCTTTGGCAATTTTATTTTTGTAACTAGCTTTGGAGGAATTTATGAGGGATCTCAGCTTCTTACTGAGGCTGGTAAGGGAGTTTTTTTCATCCTGGGATTTTCCTCTTTCCTGCAACAGTTTCTTCCTTTTGTTGTAAAGTTTGTTTATGGCAAGGGACCACCAGATTGGCTTCCTTTTTTTGGAGGAGAGCTTCTTGATTCTATTGGGGATGGCACAATTCATGCATGAGTGGATGTGCTCGTACAAGTGTAGGATTCATTCATGTATAATTCATTGTCTTTTAATTAGCCACTTTCACCTGTCCTTGTACAGATATCAACACCTGTGTCTACCATTTTCCAGACACTGGCTCATCCTGCATATTCTTTTTAGCAGCATCCTTTTATTCTACCTGATTTCACTATCTATTAGATATTGTTGCTATAATTGATATACCAGCATCAGCTACTGACATTAGTTATCTGGTGCCAGCCACCAGAGTCAGCAACTTCAGCTGGTCTTTCCTTCTATCACTGACCCAACATCAGTCACTTTTTGCCTACTGTCAGGGCCAGTAGCTCATGTGTAAGTTTCTAATGCCATTAGGTAACTGGCATTAGCAACTATCTATGATACTGGTTGTCATCCTAGGTCCCAGTTGCTCTCAGATGACAGCTGAGTGCCTGGGCAATTTTCCTTGGATGTTTTAACTGCTTCAGGGCTAAATCTTGACATTACTGAAGCAGATTTTGGTGGGAAAGTATAATTTCATCAAGAAAACACTGACATCCAGAATGTTGACTCTGAAAGTGCCATGGCATAGTGATGATCAGAAAAACAACTGTGGGAGATCATAGTACAATCTTGGAGTTAGTATATATAATCAATGGGGGTTGTGGGGGGCTTGCCCCTCTGCGAAAAAGATGTTTTTACTTTATTTTCTTCAGTTTTGATTTTCAGCATTCTGTATGTCAATGTTTTGTCACTCAACATTTAGGACATTTGAGTAAACGATACAAACTTCCAAGGTATTACCTTCTCTTTAATCAGGAGGCCACATTATAGCTTATCAGAATGCTTAGCACTGCATAGAAACAGGGGAGGGAAGCAGGAGGCCAATAGAGACCAGTCCTTTTCCTTGGAGTCATTGGAGAGTCTGATGCCATTTCATCTATTCCTGTATCCTTCCACCCATCCATCCATAATCCCTTTTCACATTTATATCCAGCCATAAAGTCTGGGTACACTACTGGTAGGAGTTACTGTCTGGTTCCTATTTTTCACACAGTTGGGCAGCCTCTTCCTCCAGGTCAGTCTGTTAGGCCCCTTCAGCCCTGACAGCTGGTGACTGAGTGTGGAAAGACTAGATCCCTAAGGTCTTTCAAACCATTAGGGTATGATCTTCAATAGACCACATTTAGGAAGTCTTCTGCCTTAAAGTTTCTAACTACACTGCTGGATTAACTCCTTCATTATTCATCATATAAAAGGAACAAACATTACCATTATTTTAAATTAAAAGCCAACCAATCAGCAATCAATAAACTAGGTTTCAAAGGAACCATGTCATTTAACCCTGGGCTCCTATGAGCCCTATTAAGAGTTTAAGATCCATTTAGATTCAAGTGATTCTGTCAACAACCTTATATCCCTCCCTATTATTTAACTCATAACCACAGCCCTGAAGCTGAAAGTGTGTGTGGAGTGCTGTTCAATGTGCCTATAAAGAGCATTATGCACATTTTTATTTCTAATATTGGAAAGATGCTGTAGAATTCTGATTTTAAACATATTATCGGTCTTCCCAACATAATATGCTGTGCAATGTTCACATGTAGCCAACATTACCCTCATTCCTTAGGGTAGCGTCTTTCCTTAGTAAAAGTATGTGCGGTGGTGTGATAAGTGTTAGCAGTGAAAAAGAGATTATATAAAAAGGCCGTCAATCAACAATTATGTATAATAATTTAAATGGTACGACCCTCACTAGTGCTGATCTGCAGTTGTCCTTGTTTGTCTACATTCCTTGTGACAGCTGTTGACGTTTATAAACCTAGTAAAAAGACTGGTGCTCTTGCTAATTTAGAAAGCTTATTTGGTGGAGTTTCTGATTACAGGCTTTTAGCAGCTGAGTCCTGGTAAAATAACAAAATGATGTGCAGGTTAAAGCTTTTAGTGAGTTGCTGCTTTGATGGTATAACTGCAGCATTCTTTCTGCAAGTATACAAGCTGTCCCTAAGGACCAGTTGAGCACAAAGTGAAACTATACTGCGTTTGTGACTGCTATTATTTTAATTTTCACATAGCTGATTTACACCTGTGTGAAGGTGTGCTTCTCTTTTTTTTATTATGAAATCAGTGTGGGAAAATCATGATAAAATGAAGCGACACACAACAAGGCTGTTTTACTCTGTCAGATTGTGCTTTTACAGAACATTGTAGGGATGAGCCAAGTTCAAAGAAGCACCAGTTAACAGACAGAAGCAAAAACTATAAGTCCCATTTCTGTCATCTCAGAGATGATAGGGACGTGTGCAAACACTGATATTTATTACTCTCCATTAAGCTAGGCTTCGGTGAATTTCAAGCAGGAGCATTGCTCTCCAAAGGCACAAGTCTTTTGAAATTAATTCAGGCTACAGCAATAGTGTTTTAAAAACTCTACTTAACTTAAACTTTAACACCAGGGAAGTGATCATTTCTATTTTATTTAACATCTCAGGCTATTGCATTTCTGATTTTACTGCTTCCATAATGCTTACTATGTTATGACACCCAACACATTTGCAGCATCTCCTTATACAACCCCCCCCTCCAAATTTTATATCACGATGCCCCACTTTTAATGGTATGGCTACTCATCCATCTGCATATTGTCTGGGGGCAATTTGCACCACCTAGCTGCATTCTCTGCCCCCTAGCTGCATGTTGAGATGCTTTGTTGCAACAAGCTACCCCTCCTCCATCTTGCAGTATAGTAATGCCTTCTCCTGATCAAAACTCAGCAGCACAGGGAAGTGCCTTGCTGTTACATGTTTTAAACCTGGGTAAAAGATAATTTGCTCGTTTAGTTTTGAAAACATAGGACTGACAGTCTCTTGCTACTACAGGCTGAGTCTTGAGTATAACAGATAAATCCTACTTATTCAAAATCTGTTGCAACTCCCTCTACCGGGTATACAGTTAGAATTTTAATTATCTCTTCTAAGGGCAGATATCCTTGGAAAGCTCCTACATTACTTCCTTCATATAAGAATATTATTACCTAGAAAACCCCAATCTTTCTTCCATTTTTGGATTATATAAGGAGAAATGGAAATACATCTTCTGTGTATTGGAATTTTATTACAAATCCTGCTGCCACCAAAACTGTATTTTCTATTGGGTGCCAACAACAGGTAGAACACTTTAGCTAACTTCTTATATTCAGTCCCACCCACTATATAGTACTATTTAGAACCATGAGACCATAGTTTGGAATATACCATCCATTACCAACCTATAAGCACTTTGTACTATGAGACAGTGCACAGACTGCTTCATGCTCAATGACAACCACCTAGTTTTGTTTTATGCTGATTCTGCTACATATGAGAGGTGTAGATACCTACTACATCTGGAGGCTACCCTGTCATCAAAACATATTGTTAGTGCACTACAACATATTATACCACCATGTCAATCATCACACCTCAAAGGTCTCTTAGGCATACATCTGATAGACAGTTTCCCCAGCAGCACTAAGGTACTTCAACACCTGTGCACACAACACAAATGTGATAAACATTACAAAGGAGGGTCACCAAGATAGTGCTCCTGAACTCTAAGGTATCCTTAGCCAGCCATTACATATCAAAATGTGCTAGTCATAGGTGAATCCATGGTGAGACACAAAATAGGCTAAACAAGGAAAGAGTCTCCTTGAGCTGCCTGTCAGGCAAAGGATATGACAGGTTAATAGGGCATGTAAGTCCCTTCACCCCAGGTACACTTACAACATGTTTGTTCATGTGGGTATGAACAGCTTAAGATGGGCATCCTTGGACATGGTGGAGCTTTCTGAATATGCATCTCAGGCTGGAATGTAACTAGTCTTGAGTAGTATCCTACCTTCACTATGCAGTTGCTGAAACAACAGTATTATCTAATAATAACCAACTTCAATAACCAGTTTAGTTGTTGGTGTCATTCTAAGGTGGTCCAATATGTGTCTGCTTGGAAGGGGATGACTGACAGTCTAAACTGCTTTGGAAAGCTTTTTGTTCACTTTCAGAGAACTCTGCAGTACTTTTCTAGTATTTCAATTGCATCCAGAGCCATCCAAACATTCCTAAGATAAGAATAGTTTCTGTATTTACTGCACTTGTACTTATTTTATACAGTGATCACTACTGTTTTTGAGCATTTTTAAAACATTTATTTAATTCTGTGGCAAAAATAATTATTTCTCTGTTTAGATGTTTTTTCCAGTTCTATATAGAGCTACTTCATTTAGTCGAATTGCCAAAACATCGATTTACAAAAACTCAAGACCAGAATATCTAACTACTGAACAGCCGTAAAATTGACATTCTAGTGATTGCAAGCACAAAACATCGAAAAACTATTGCAAATCACTACACCCACCTATCACCTAAAACACTACATCCAAATTTCCATACTCCAAATAATGCCTTTCCTACATTTTTGCAGGGGGAATGTGCCCCCCTGCACCCCCATACCCCCTACAAATTAAATATACCAACTCTGAGATCACACTACAGTGGAGAAAAGGTACATTTCCCTATCCCCTCTATATCGAGAGCTCCAAAACTTGCACATACGCACCCCTTCCCAGCACAAAACACCTAAACACATCCAACATACACACTTCCCTTCCTAGTCACTTGTCCCACCAGTTTAGCTACCAGTACCACAATTCCTTTAAAGCTTATACATCTACTTTAAAAAATAAAAAATCCGTTACCCATTTCTTATAAACTCACACAGAAAGATGTCAAAAACCATAGCAGAGCGTTGAATGTTACCTCTGCCATGAATGTTCCATACAACACAAAATGTCTTAAAGTGATACTACAACATTAAAACTCCACAACAGTAAGATATTAACATATTTTCAGTGTTTTAATAATTAGATATTCTGGTCTCGATGTTCTATACTTCAGTATTTTGGTAATTCGACTAAATAAACAGAATCCCTCCAGATCTCCTTGCAGAAGGATGAATTAGCCAGGGACTTAGTTGTTTGTTGTGTAATCTGTACCTGAGAGCTGCTTTTACTGTTCTTTTACATTAAGAAATTTCAGGAACATCCCTGTTGTGGCAGGAGGTGTTTACCTGGCCTCTCTGAGTTGGAAAGTACCCCAGGAATCTCACAGTGTGGTTATTTATTGGCTAGAGGGCGTAAGGGTCAGTTTTCAAGCTTTTCTTCTCTGCTATGAATCAGACAAGTTTGTACAGAGCTGACCAATGTGCTGATGCAGTTAGCAGTGCCCTATATAGTCACAAATACGTACACAGTAACATTTTTGGGTCTATATCATATGAACGAAAGTTCATGTAAGCAAATGCTCTAATGAACGAAAATGCCGGACATCAAGATGCGTGTTATGGGATCACAGTACAGTGAAGATTGGAGTATTTGCCCTTTCCTCACTGTAGTGTAATCTCAGAGTTGGTATATATATTTAGAGGGGGCGCCCCCCACAATATTGTTTTCGATGTCTGTCATTTTTCGCTCATTGAGCATTCGTTCATATGAACTTTCTTTCATATGATATAGACCCAAATTTTCCTATAAAGTTAAGATTAGATCCAGAACCTGTTAATCAATGTGGTTTTGTATGGAAATAGGCATAGAGCAGCTAGCTTGTGCATCCAATAGCACTACCATATCATAGCATTATAAAACATCTTTCCCTTAACCCCAGAAACTAGTTTGTGTATCAAATAACACTATCATATTCTAGCACTATATAACATTTTGGCCTTAACCCAGGAAACTACCCTAAGAGACCTGTGTTAAAACCCAATCCTTAATCCTAACAGCCCACCCTGTTATAGGACTGGACAACATGGATATGCAATTTCCAAATGCCTTTGTTGCCACCTTGGTAGATATGGGCATCCTAAGGCAATGTACCAATTGTCTCATGTTCTCAGACAACCAGTTAATCATTAAAGAAAATAATATGTTATGCAGGACATGTAAATACACAACTTCCTTGGAAGCAAAAAATCTTGCATACAAATGAGGTTGCCAGGAATACCCACACTACATCTCTCACACACTGTTCACCACACACACACACACACACACACACACACACACACACACACACACACACACACACACACACATATACACACACACACACACACACACACACACACACACACACACACACACACACACACACACACACACACACACACACACACACACACACACACACACACACACACACACACACACACACACTCAAACATATACACACACACACACACACACACACACACACACACACACACACACACACACACACACACACACTGTCTTATGCTGAGGCACTTAAAAGAAACCTTCCCAAATCTTAAAGACCTCCAAAACCACCTAATGGCAGGCTAGCACTGCTCCTCAGCAATCACTAAATCACTGCAATACCAAACATCTCACATAGGCCTAAACCCAATAGTCTCCCAAAAGCAAAGCCAATAAGGCAAGCATAGACTTTACCTAATACTTTTGTCATTGGGGACTCCATAGTGTGACACAAAGATGTCCCACTCATCAGGTTACAGAAGGAGATTGTAATAGTTTGTTGCCTATTTGGAGCCAGGATCTGCAATACTATGAGCACACTAAAGTCACTGCACCCAGGTACCAGTATGATTCTACCATTGTCCATCTGAATGTAAATGACCTGAGACATACTTCACTGGAGTATATGAAAAGAGATATAATGGATTTCTCAGTATATGTGCAACAGATAGGTACGGACCTTGCACCAAGTAGCATTCTACCTTCAACGAGGATCCTGCCATACTATGAAAATAAAATGATTGATTTTAATAACTGGCTTAGTTTCTGGTGTCACTCCAGGGATATCCAGTACTTGTCAGCATGGGAAGTCATGGTCTACAGACCACATTGCTTTGCCAAGGATAGGCTGCACCTATCCTTCCTAACTTTTCAGATATTGGTTAAAGCTTTATCCACACCCCAACAGCCTTTTTGGGCAATGCCAAAAAGACAAAACTACCAACATAGTGAGAAAGTCTACAGGTAACTTTAAGATGCTATTGCTCAATGCTCGGTACCTGAACAAAAAAACTCCACATGCCCTTCAAGCTTTCCTCACTCTGAAGAATGTAGACGTCTGCGCTATGACTGAGACTTAGTTCAAAGCCATAGAAAGTATGGTATGTTCAAGGCTGCACTGCCTTCCACACGTTTACACCAACAACAGCACAGATTGTGGCCAAACGTGCAGGTGTCTCGCTCTATGTTAGCAACAAACATTCCTTCAGGATGGCAAAACAGGATGATATCATGGAGCTCATACATGTGCAAGCCACCATAGGTAAGGTCAGGTCACCATCTATGCCCCTAAAGTCTCATGACTCTTACCTAAACCTACTAGAGGTGTTCACTATCCAACCGAACACCCTATTCATGGGTGACGTTAACTACCCCTGTATAGACTGGGAAATGTACACTGGCTCAAATTCACAGGCACAACACTTCCTGGACTTTATTTAACACAAACACCCTGGAACAGATAGTGCACGCACCAATCAGAGGACAAACATACTGGATCCAGTGCTCACCAACATGAGGGAATGTTGTACCCCTCTCTTCCCCATGTCATGTCCTCACTAGTGAGGATGGATCACAAATATGTGTTATTTGAAGTAAAAATCAACCCAGAAAATCCAGATAAACCAGTAAGAGGAACTATTAAATGGTAAACTACATCCTATTAAATGTCACTTTGCCAAAATTCAAGGCCAAGACCACAGCTACATATACAGAATTATTCTCAGAGTCCCTATAAAAACATGTGAATGGCTGCATAGAGGCTTCCATTCTTAGCAGATATAAACCCAAAACAAAAACTGAAAAAAAAAAAACACTTATGGAATCCTCACATAAACAGGGTATATAAAGAAAGAAGAAAACTCATGGCCAAAATCAGGAAGAGCAACTTCCTTAAAGTCAAGTGCTCTCTTATCCAACTAAACAAGAAACTAAGACATCTACTCAAGTCTAACAAGGGCAACTATGAGGTCAGGATAGCCTTTCAGACAAAGGACAGTCAGAAGGCCTTCTTCAGGTATATCTGGAACCTTAGAGGTAACACACAGCAGTGTGCTGAACTGGTGGTGAACAGTACCACCTTCAATGACCAGGATCACATAGTAAATCTAGTGGCTGATAAATTCAGCTCAAACTTTATCCCTCCACCCCCTTCCCAGCTCCACCTGGTGATATCTCCTCCAACATACAAGAACCAGGTACTGACAGCATTTGCAAAAGCCAAGAACACCTCCTCTTTGGGTACTGACAACATCCCTGGTTGCCTCCTGAACAATCTAAAACTTGGCCTATCAGGACTACTTGTGATACTCTTTAACTACAGCGTTGAAACAGGCTATATTCCAAGTAAATGGAAAACTACAACAGTTATTCCCTTCCACAAGGGTGGGCCATCAACTGACCCAGGGAACCACAAACCCATCCATGTAACAAACCTAATATACAAAACCATAGAACAATTTACCATAAAAATGATAAACAAGGACATTGGCAACCTACAGACACTGGACCCTTCCCAATTTGGCTTTGTTAAGAGAAGGTCATTCCTACTTAACCTGGTATACTTCTATTAGGATCAAGGCAATGGATGAGAGTAAAACAGATGACCTTCCATTTCACTATTTCAGTATTCATTATATTAGGGACCCCCTGCCAAGGGTGGCCTGATGTCCTGCCAGTATACCAAAACCTTTGGGTTGCTTTAAGGTACGCCGTTAATCACATGTATACTTTTTGTGTAGCATAGGCTATAAAGGTGATGTCCAGACATACCATCCTCAGAACTTCTTTGCCACCAGTCCAAATGCCATCTGTTGATCATTGGTCTGAACACCCGTTCTGTTGCTGGCTTCACCAAGCTGTTGTAGATTAGTGCCCTGTTGGGGTTCCTATTTACTTATCTTTTTTTATTATTGCTTGTGGGGTTTCATGTCATCCAAGAAGTTAAATGCCAGTGTGGGAGACAGATTTCCCCATAAAGACCTCCACAGCAGTGTTTGTTTTGTCTTGGCGCCTCGCACAACCATACATCCTGTTCCATCTGTCAGGCTTTTGTACCTAAAACTCTGCATAGTAGACTCTCTTCTTTGGTACTTTATCTTGAGAATCAGTGTCTTAAAGAAATTAAACATATCATGATTCTACCGCGATTTTCCTCCATTTTTACAGCACTCTGAGACTATTTTTTGCCTTTTAGATATTTTTTGATGCAAATTCTGACTCTGACCCCATGGGGTTTGGCATATTGAAAATTATTCAAACTGTTTACTACCTCTCTAAGTATCCCAGAAGAGACTGTTTGTCAAAAAAAAAAAATCAGATCTGCTCGTTTTGCCGCTAAGCTGCTGTCACTTCATTGACTTGGCTGAAACTACCTCTTCAAGAAATCTCCAAAAAGGGCTCCTGAAGGAATCTCCTCCCAAAGGCTTGAGACTAATAGTCTGCAAGGTGACCAGATTTCCAGTTCATTTGTGGAGACTGTATTTTTTACTGTTTACTGTTGTCAGTTTTTGTTACACTTTGCTTGTCAGCCTTCCTCCTTACTGCTTCTAAAAGCTCAAAACACCTACTCTTGTCTGCTTAGCACCAACAAAGCATCAACTACCTGTTTTCACCAAACATGCTTTTATCACTGGTTTTATACACCAAATTACATACTATATTTCACAATGATACTTGCAGAAACATGTCATATGCTTTTATGTCAGCATCAATTTGTATGGTTGTTTTTGTTGTGTGTTGTAATGGTGTTGTTATGTTGTAATACGGCTTATGCAAAAAACATGCAGTTAATGTTCATTGCAATCATTGCAAAATTTATGCCTTCCTTTTTTTGTAGCTTCTATTGCAAAATTAGGGCTCTGTTACATAAGGGTAGGGCTCTATCAGAAATTGAGAATTGACTTTTTTTTTTTTTCTTCAGAAAAGTGCGGAGTTTTTAGTGGACTTTTTTGCTGTCAACCCAACCAGCAACGGACAACTTTGACATTCAACCCACGCAGTCTCTCAACCCTCATCAACTACATATTATGATTCATTGCCCTTTTACAATTTCTTTTTTAATTATTTAATCTCCATTTTGTGCTCTAGTTAAGTTTCTCTAGAGTCTCTTATAAATATACCCCAATATACACCTAAATTACATAAACAACTACAATTAACCCATCATATGATGGTTTTACTCAATTTCCATCGGTTAGTATGCATACCCATAATATATTTGCTTTAATTAGAGTTATCTATTTACTTTTAAGTTAATTAGAGTACATTTCTAATAAAAATGGCCCTACTATACCCCATATATAAATAATAGGATAAGTAAGACTGCAGCCTAATGAACATCTGATGATTTGAAAACAGTTTGAATTTTAAATGAAATTAAACAAATACCATTTTCAAATTAATAAATCAATTCATCCATCATAAGAATCCAACTGATCCATCATAATGATTTGTTAAATAAGCTGGCTTTGGCAATCAATACAGCACAATTGTGCCACAGCACTATTCCTCAAAGCCTCTTCCAGCAGGTAGCCAGCATCACACATGCCACACCACTCATGCCACAATACTTGCATCTACACAGCCACTCTCACCCACATCACCACATTACACCTGCATTCGCATCTACAACCCACTCCACTCACCACTACAGCATTACACCTGCATCTAACAGGGTTCCAGGATACATGCAATGCTATGCTACCAAATTACTCTACATGCCATTTTATTTACCAACCAAGGACCAGCCCTTACAACACACAAGCCGTAGCAAAATAAAGAAAAAAACGACAAGGACACATACTCATACCACTCCATCATTCACACAATCATTACCCTTAATGCAAATACAACCATACATTCCACAAGATTAGTGGTCTCTTGATCTACATCTACACAGCATCTTACACCAAAGAACTTATGAATGTTTTTTGTTAATTTATTTTAATATTTATAACTAACATACCACATACATTTCACTATTTCAGAAAGATTTAGTATCATCAAGTAATACACAATTATTAGTACCCCAACTGTACTTAAACAGCCCAACCTTCTCCCAACAGAGGAAACACCAACACTGCTTCCATTGCCATTGCCAAAATGCTTAGCTGGCACCCAAACAAGCCGACAAGCAGAAAAACAGGTTTTATTTACATGTGTTTCATCAGCCAACCACCAACTTGTTCATACTTATGCCAATGCCTGCTCCTCCATTGTGCCTCTATATCCATACTTCATACATTCATTCATCACTGTTTCATGACAGGAATGTTATTCCATTGTGCATGGTATCAAGCAAGAATGGCATAATGGCTCACTCACCATTCACAGTTCAAGCCAAAATTACAAAAAGACATTTACATAATAGCCAGCCCAATGGTCACATTAATACAATTCTATCTTTTATCTTACATAGCTTATCGATTCCACCAACTCAGAACCAGTCTGGTGTCATCTGGTTAGAGTCTAAATCAAGTCAAAAAAACTAAAAAAATTATAACAAACCATGCATATAGCGTTTGTAGACTCCTCCGTTCAACATGAATTGAATTCGTGACCATGTTAGACATTGTATTATTGATGAGACAAGACAAAAGTTGTTGTTGTCAAAATCAAATTGTAACCAAACATCAGTTCTTAGTTTTCACAGTACATGTGCCACAACTCACTGATAGTCTGTCCAACTGTAGAATAACTAATCAGTAAGACTGCATTAATCTGTATTCAAATGCAATAATGATTAATCTGTATTCAAATGGCAATTGAAGTACTCTTTGGCTGTTCCTGTTGGGTTCCATGCAATGTGTTGGATGTAGGGTGGAAGGAGTATGAAATTTGGAAGCATAGAAAAGAGGGTGGAATGCCCACACAAAAGAGGCTTTCCAATCAGCTCAGGGACTACAAACTGACTGTTTCTTCAAAAATTCAACTGTGTGTTATGGGCATAAACCCAATAAGTCTAATTTGCTCCACCCTATGGATAACTAATTGGGGGGACTGCGAAATATCTGGAAAAAATGGGTCATGGAGCGGCCTGGTTGGCATGGGAAGGGTTCCATGATAGTGGTTTGGTCCTGGCATAGAGTAGCATTAGATCACCGATCGACCCTCCAGTCTGATGTTGCAGTCCAATGTCTATAATTGCTTCAAACATTGTAAACATTTAGTGACATCTGGGAAAAGGGGCTCTGTTAGGGTCAAAGGCTTCTTGTTAAAGAACCCATCATGTGTTCATTTCATATGGGGTCTTAGATGGAGAACCCCTTTCCTGAAAGTTTTGAAGGTAGTCTGAAGATAGTACGGTGCATCAGGGAAGCGATAAGCCGAGATATGAAAAAATGTCCTTATAGCAGTATGCACCTATCGCTAATAACTTATACAACACAGATTAGGCGAAGATTTCCTAAATGAAAACCTTGTAAAACTTAAAAAAAAAAAACCCTTGTCTTTTATCGGAAAATTTTCCTTATCCTTTGTTCCTCCAGAGTCTATAGAGTGTTTAGTTGGTCCAGCTCAGTGAGTGTGATTGACCCAAGAGTATTAGAGGGAAGCAGAGGGAACCAGTGCTGAGTTGGCCAGTAGGAAAAGTATGCCTTGTGTCATGCTTTGTCCAGCCGAATTTTACAATAAAATGGGGGAAGGGAAAGGTTACGCAGATATTCCCTGCCAAGAGGTGGAGATGGCATCGCTTATCACTGGCTTTGATTCTGTTGTCCTACTGCAATGCACCAGCCAAATTGTTGAAAAGATGAACAACAGGCATTTCTAGTATGCCCCACCATTGGGCCAGTTCAGTAAAATCTCTGAACTGTACAGAATGCCCGGGTGCATCCCAATGGGTATCACTTTTAACTGGTCAATAGGGGTGATCTTGCATATTGTAGCAGTGCTTATAACCACATAAGTTAATTGCCCTTACTTCTCTGCATTGCATCATCTCTAGCAGACTTAATCTGTGTGTGTGTCCAAGTATGCTGCAACTGGAATAAAATGAATCGTTGAATAAGAATAGAATAATTTTCTTTTATAACCAAGTCCTAGATAAGCACTGAATCATGCTATATGTGCATATGTACTTCTACTGAAAAGTACAGATGATGCCAGTAGAAGATTGCCAGCTTCTCGTGAAACATACGATGGAGGGAACTTCCCACTACAAGGGACAGCCATCAGAGAAAAATAAGGGCAAGAAGCCTTGGCCGGAATCTTCTGTTATTCAGCCTCTGTTGGACATCTCTCCCAAAGTGAGTGAATTCCCTGAGGTTCGCTCAGCTTTATCTTTGGATTCCTTTGCTGCAACCAGGTTGGAGGCCTGTGGAGATCTGACATTAAACACATCCAAGGAGATACTGCAGACAGCTGATTATTTCTAAGGGGCCTAGGGGTGTTCCATAGATATTAGTCAGAAAAGAACTCCCTACTGCTATTATTGAATGCTGTCCTGGGTCTGATCCTTCCAAATGTTATAAGGCAGACATCACATTGAAGAAAAAACAAAAAGACTAAACATATTACTCCTGCTCCTAAGGATCCACAGAGTGAATGCCAGGCCTTCACTCAGGGCTTGTTTAGTGCTTTGATGGCATTGAAACTCCCTTAGGGATTTTCAGTTCCAGCCCCCCCTTGGTCCTCTACCCCTCTTAAAAGATCCAGGGAACAGGATTTTTATGAGGAGGGGCTGGATTCGGATGAGGAATCTCTTGCTTACCCTTCTCAGATTCTCTCTCCTTTCAACTGTGGATCTGAGAAAGGGGAATCTACCAGTCCTGATACACCCTTTGAAGAGATTTCTTTTGGGGACATGATCTCCATGATGATGGAATTCTTTAAGTGGGATTGTGCTCAGGTTTCTGAGGTTCATAAACAATATTATGAGTTGTTGCAGGTGGATTCTATTAAACCTTTCGCTGCCCCTCCTGTTTCGGCTGCCTTGTTGGATGCATTTTCTAATGCTTCTAAAGTTCCAGACTCCCAGCTCCCTGCACCCAAGAAGCCTGATATGTTCTATATGGTGCCTGAGGACTGTCAATTTTTGTGTAATTGTCCTTCTGCTGACCCCACAGTGGTGTCTGTAGCTTCTGACAAGCCCTCTCAATTACTTCCTTCTTCCAAGTTACTGTTCTCTGATAAAGATAGCAGGACCATAGAAAGGCTGGGTAAGAAGGTTTATACCTCTGCTACCTTGGTTGTTAGGGCTGTTAATTATCAGACCCATATGTCCAGGTATTTGTTGGTTCTCATATCTCAGGTCTGTCAGGTTATTTCTGACCTTCCAGACTCTGAGGGTAAATCTTCTGCCCTTTCTCTGTTAAGGACTTCCTCCCAGGTGGCTTGTCATTCTATCAAGTGTAGTTATGATGCAGCAGATGCTTCTAGGGCTGCTGCTTTTGGATCAGTGATAATGAGGTATGCTTGGCTTTGGCTTCAACCTTTGCTTAATGATATTAAGGCTAAGTTGATGAATGCCCCTCTTGATGATAAGCACTTGTTTGGTGAAGCTGCTGCTGCATTGTTTAAGTCTCTTCAGGATAAGGACAAAGCTTTACAGAAACTTAAACATGTGTTTGTCTCTCCTGTGCCTAATTTTCAGGGAAACTAACCCAATAAGCCATCCTTTATTCGCAGGCAATCTCACCCTCCTCCTAAGGGTAATAAGGATGGCAAGCAGGGCCCTCATGCTAAGGCTACTCAGACTTTTGTGCCTCAGAAGTCTCCTTTTCAAGATAAACCAGGTGCTATCTGACTATCCTGTTCTTCCCAGCCACTTTCCTCTTTCTCTTCACCTTTCTCTCTCTCTCTCTTCCTGTTTGGCTACAGATTACTCAAGATTCCTGGTCCTATCTATTGTTCACCAGGGGTATTTCATAGTTTGTAAATCCCTTCCCCCTTTTATGGGTATGCCTTAGCCACCTCAAGAACAACTCTCCTTCTTTCCAGAGGTGCCTTGGGACCTTTTGACTCAGTGTACTATTCAAGAGGTACCTGTGTCCCATGATTACTCCATGATTTTTCTAATACCCAGAAAAGAGGGAACTTGGAGATCAATTCTAGACCTCTATCATCTAAGCAGTTTTCTGAAAGTGCCCTCCTTTTGAATGTTATCCCGCCAGACTATGTTTCCTCAGGCTTATATGGTGCCCGTGGATCTTGAGGATGCTTATCTCCAGACATCATGAACAGGGCAATGGAAGCATTTGCTTTCCCTGATACAATTATAAGGTTGATTAGAAGAATATATGATGGATCAGAGGCACAAATTAAAGTGGATGGTGTCCTCTCCGATAATCTCTGCTTGAGGAAAGGAACCAGGCAGGGTTGTCTGCTTTACCCTTTGTTGTTTGCATTATATTTAGTTAGAACCATTGGCAAAGAAAATAAGGGACTCAGAAATTCAAGGATATAATTGGTATGGTAGTCAGGAAAAGCTGGCTCTATGTGCAGATGATATTATTTTATACATGACAAAACCAGAAAGGGACATTACAGTGCTTTGCGACAGTTTCAAATCTTCTTGGGATACAAAATTAATGAAGCTAAAACAAAGGCAATAGCGGTAAATTATATACCCACACATGAATTGGTCCAACAATATCCATATTTATGGGGACATGCTAAAATGAAGTATTTATGAGTATGGATTAGAAATAACTAAGTGGTGGCAGCTAAGGATATGTGGGAAGAGACTTCTTCTTCTTCTTTCGGCTTTTCCCGGTTATGGGTCGCCACAGCGGATCACCTGTCTGCTCATGATTGGCAGTGGCGTTTAATGGTGTTGAGCTGCCAGCCTGGCATCCAACCTTCCACAGAAGGCACATACATGCACACACTCATGCCTAGGGCCAATTTAGTGTCCAATCCATGTACAGCATGTCTTTGGGATGTGGGAGGAAACCGGAGCACCTGGAGAAAACCCATGCGACCACAGGGAGGACATGCAGACTCCTCACAGAAGGCACCCCAGCCAAGGATCGAACTGGAGATCCTCTTGCTGTGAGGCAAGAGACTAAACAGAAGATAATACGAAAATTGAGAAACTGGAAGTTTTGTTATATGGATATGGATACTAAGATACAAGCCATTAAAACATTTTTAGTCCTTTTAGTCTTATACACAGGTCAGGCATACTTTTATCAACTGGAGGAGAAATTGTGGATAGCAATTAAAAAATAGTTGAAGGATTTTATCTGGGAAGGGAAGACAGCAAGGGTCAAGTGGGATAAGATTATTCTACCAATAGAACAGGGTGAACTAGGACTATCTAATTTGAGGGGGTATTTTAGAGCAACACAGTTAAGGCTCTTATACATAGCACAAGCAGAAAACTATAATTCAAAGTGGAAAGGAATGATGCTGATACAGGGAGGAAGCTCAAGAAATAAGGAGATTGGGATTTTGGATGCAGACTCTTAAGGAGAACAACCAAAATCATACAGAGTATTATATTCATAAAATAGCAGGGGGTATTCTAAGAACCAAACCAGCATGTGAAAAGAAAGAGATTTTGCCAATAGGGTTGACTATGGTCAGGGATACAGATAACAGGCAAAGGGGGTTGGAATTTATTGGAGAAAACTGGCAAAGGAACCAAGGTATTGGGAGCAAATTACTAGAAAGGGAAAGGTAATAGAATAGAAAAAGGCCAATTCATTTTTCAGCTTTTGTGCAGCAGATGGCTTCCACTAATTTAGAGGGAAAATAAATGCATTCAGAGGTGTTTAAAATAAGTGAGAAACTGGAGTAATATATAAAGTCAAATGATGAAAGGCCAGAAAGAATAGAAGAAGCTTTAAGTTGCTATTCATATGAGCTGATAAAACAACAGGTTGAAATTAAGGAAACTCTGGCCAAACATGAGGCTGTTAAAGAACTGTTTCAAAAAATACCAGAGAGAGAAGACAGAGCATGCAGAGAAAATCTAAGGTTTTCTGCTATATCAGAGGAAGAGGAAGAAAGAGACTGTATTAATTTCATGAAAGTACAAATAAGCAACTGGACTGGTACTCCATAGCAGAATTTGTTAAATGAAACAACACACCATATGTATGCAGCGAATGTGATCATGAGAAAGAAGCCAGGACCTACGGTATAGTAGAAAAGATGCAATCATATAGGCAGAAAGAGCTGCTCCTGACAAAACTGTAGCAGAAGGGAAAAGTATTCATTTGTGAAACCATAGTGTTTGTTTAACATGATTATTCACTACATCAGACAGAAGAGAAAAAGAAGTTATGTACTCACCATAACGTTCCATCTGAGTAGTTATACTTCATTTTTCTGCAACCTGTGGGTATTCGGATCCATATCGGATCCAAGCCGGCAACTTTTTTTCTAGCATCTGCTCCAAGCTCCGAGCTCCTCCCCTACCCATAATGCACTACTATCTCCTGCCTTCCCTCAGATCAAGTTTGCTGCAACTAAATACATAAGCAACTCAGCCCAATGAACCAAACCTGTATAGACAGGACAAGGTCCAGGGGATGGAGGGAGGGAAAGTTGCAGAAAAATGAAGTATAACTACTCAGATGGAACGTTATGGTGAGTACATAACTTCTTTATCTGAAGTAGTTAACTTCATTTTATCTGCAACCTGTGGGACAGAGTCCCTAGCTACTCCAATCCTGGGAGACCCTTATGGAAGGATATTCCTGAGCACCGCAGAGCCAAAGGATGCTCTACCCCTAGAAATCAGGTCTAATTTGTAATGGGAAATGAAGGTATGTGAATTGGCCCAGGTCGCTGCTGCACAAATGTCGTCCAAAGGAACCCTAGACCAAAATGCAGCAGAAGTTGCCATGGACCTGGTAGAGTGAGCTTTAACAATACCAGGAGGAGATAAACCTTTTGCTTTGTAGACATGCAAAATGCAAAGAGTGATCCATCTGGCCAAAGAAACCTTAGAAATAGCTTTTCCCAGAAAGGATTTGGAAAAGGAAACGAACAATTGGTCAGTCTTGCAGAATGATTTTGTTCTATGAAGACAGAAGTGAAGTTGTCTATGAACATCTAACAAATGAAGTTTGTATTCACCCTTGTTTTGGAAATTAGGAAAGAAAACAGGCAGATTAATGGACTGGTTTATGTTTGCTTCAGATGCCACTTTAGGTAAGAAGGAAGGATTAGTATGGAGAGAGACCCTATCCTTATGGAAGACCAAATAAGGAGGCACGGCAGACAGAGCTTGAAGCTCAGAAACCCTCCTAGCAGATGTAATGGCGACTAGGAAAGCTGTCTTCCAGGATAAAAATTTTAAATCCACCGATGCTGCAGGTTCGAATGGTGGAGCCACCAATGCCTGTAGAACAAAGGTAAGGTCCCAAGGGGGCACTGAATCCTTGACAGGAGGGCGCGACAGAAAAGTGCATTTAAGAAAGGCCTTACACAGCCTAGAAGAGGCTAAGGCAATGTTGTCTTCACCAACATCTTCTGCTTCTTCTTCTTCTTTCAGCTTTTCCTGGTTGAGGGGGTCACCACAGCAGATCACCTGTCCGCTCATGATTGGCAGTGCAGTTTTACAGTGTTGAGTTGCCAGCCCAGCGCCCAACCTTCCACAGAAGGCACACGCATGCATACACTCACACCTAGGTCCAATCCACCTACAGCATGTTTTTGAGATGTGGGAGGAAACCCACGTGACCACAGGGAGGACATGCAGACTCTTCACAGAAGGCATCTCAGCCGAGGATCGAACCAAAGAACCTCTTGCTGTGAGGTGGCAACGCAAACCACTGCAACACCGTGGCCGCCCCTGAAAATTAGAAATGGCTGCCAATTGTACTTTCACTGTGGAGGAGCTAGCTCCTTGCTGAAAAATTGCAGACAAGAAATCCAACACCGCTGGAACAGGGGCTGTAATGGGATCTAGGTTTCTCTGTGAGGCCCAAATGGAAAAACGCTTCCATTTACTGTGATAAAGTTTCCTAGTAGAATCTTTAAGAGAAGCCACCAATATGGATTTTACCGGAGATGAAAGACCAGAAGTCCTGGCAATCAACAGAACTGGAGCAAGGCACAATAAACTAATCTTAAAAGGGTACCTTCTGTGACCTACTTTACAGAGGCACAGTAGGCTAATCTAATAGGGAGGCAGAAGCCAAATACACTCTGGCTAGGCTTATAAATGCCCTCGGGCAGATAGCCTAGTATCTACCTATGAACCTATGAACGAAGCTGTCAGCTTGAGGCTACCGAGGTCAGGCAGGCGGACACCCAAAGGATGGAAGATTAGATCTGGGCAGGGATCCAGAACCCATGGAGGAGCTAAGAGAGGAGACCAAAGGAATGGGAACCAAACCTGACAAGGCCAGAACGGGATGATGAGGACAACTTTACACCGCAGTCAGCAAGCTTTCTGAAGAAACTTCGGAATGAGTGGCAATGGTGGGTAAGCATACAGAAGCCCAGGGGGCCAAGCATGGACTAGAGTGTCTCTGGGGACTTCCCCAGTGAGGGAATCAGAGCAAAGAACTCGCTGCACTTCGTGTTGGAAGGAGATGCAAAGAGATTGCAGCAAGGCTGACCCCATGCAAGGAATATCTCCTCTGCTACTGACTGTTTCAGAGACCACTCGTACGGCATCAGAATAGCCCAACTCAGTCTGTCCGCTAAAATGTTGGAGTGCCCCTGGATGTGCATTGCTATCAGAAACCGACTGGTGGAGATCGTCCACTCCCACACTCTCATGGCCTTGCGACATAGGGGATAGGATCTGGTTCCCCCCTGCTTGTTGATATACCAGACAACCGACATGTTGTCTGACTGAAATGCAATCAATCCAAGAGGAAGGACAGTGTGAAAGGCTTCCACCGCTAAAAGCACTGCCCTCATCTCTAGAACATTTATGTGAAACTTGCAACTTGGTCTCTGACTGGGACCACATGCCTTGGACTGTCCTTCCAGAACAGTGCCCCCCCCCCACCCGAGTTGGGAGGTGTCCATGGTCACTGTGGCTTGGACTGGAGATGACACGAAGGGGCATCCTTCTATAATCTCCGGTGAATTTAACCATCAAAGAAGGCACGTCCTGCAGACATGACTGATCCTGATCGGAAATTCCATGGGCAGGTCTAGCCAAGACCATTGAACAGCCAGAGTCCATTGAAGAACCCGCATATGAAGGCATGCACAAGGGAGAATCAATATGGAGGCGGCCATGGAGCCCAGTGCCCAGAGAACCTCGCTCGCCTTTGGAGACTTGAAGTTCGCTATTTGAGCTATGTGGCACCTGAGGTGTAAGATCCTGTCTGGAGTTAAGAATACTTTCATCTGCAAGGTGTCTAGCTGTGCCCCAATAAAGTCTAAAACTTGTACTGGTTGCATCTGGGATTTCTGAACAGTGACTGTCATCCCCAATAGATCTGCCAACCGAATGAAGTAGTCTCAGGCTAGACAAATCAGACGCTTGTTGGGCGCAGCGAAGAGCCAGTCATCCAGTTAAGGAAATACCTGAATACCCTGAAGCCTCAGGTGAGCCGCTACAACTGCCATTACCTTGGTGAACACCCTGGGGGCTGTAGTGACACCGAAGGGTAGGGCTCTGAACTGAAAATGACTGGCTCCCAGCCGGAAGCACAGAAACTTCCTGGAGCTTCTGTGGATCTTGATGTGATAGTAAGCATCCTGGAGGTCTAACGAGCACATCCAGTCGCACTCTCAGAGATGAGGTAGAATGGACTATAGGGTGACCATCCAGAATTTCTGTTTGGCTACAGACAGGTTCAAAGCTGACAGGTCTAGAATGGGCCTGAAGTCCCCCGTCTTTTTTTGGCACTAAAAAGAACCTTGGGTAGATGCCTGATCTGGACTGGTCAGAGGGGGACCTGTTCAATGGCTCGATTGAGAAGCAGCTTTGACACCTCTAGAGCTGCGGCCTTCCTGTGAGCGGGTGGAACATCCAGGAGGTGTTTTGGAACATTTGGAGGGGCAAAAAATGGGATAGTGTAACTTCTGGATATAATCTGTAACACCCAGCGATCTGTCTTAGTGGACTCCCATGCCGCTGGGTGTATGGACAATCTCCCCCAACTGTCTCCAGAGTAGGACAGCCAGGCAACCCCTCAGGGCTGCTGACCGAGTCTATCAGAAAAAAGTTCCCTAGACCCAAAATTCCTGAGACCCCCTCTACCTCTGGGTCGGCGTCGATCCTGTCCCCCTCTGGGGGAATAGTTGTCCTGAGAATCCCGGGAAAACTGAGATTTTCAAAACCACATCTTCTTTTGCCCTCTTTGATTCCTAGAGAAGGACCACTGAGGGTTAGAGAAGTGGATCCCGACAGCAGACAAAATATTCCCGTCTTTTTCGCTCTGGACAAGTGTGTCACGTACTGTCTTCCCGAAAAGGGAAGAACCGTCGTAGGGAGCATTAATAAATGACGTCTTGAAAGAGTCCGCGAACTGACACAACCTGAGCTAGGCATGATGCCTCATGGCTATGCCTGTCCCAACTGCCCTAGCTGCTCCTTCTGTGGCATGGGAAAGGAGCCACATGCACATGTTTGAGACTGACTTCAGAGTAGACATTTTCGCAAAGAAAAACTGTTTGTCCTGTGGCGATAAGGACTCTGGGGGTGACTCAGCGAATTCCAATGCAAGGTCTCGCTGAAGCCAGATCACATGTGCCAAATAGTTCAGCGCATGGATTGAAAAGGTCACTGAGGAATAAACATGCTTCCCAAACCTATCCACTGACCTGGACTCCTTGTCTGGAGGGTGGACTGAGGAACTCTCCTGCGCTAGTTACTTCTTGGTGGCTTCTGCGACCAACATAGCATCAACTGGGGCTCCTTTGACCAAGGTTGTCTGTCAGAAGGGGGAGATAAAATTTTGTCGGGGCATTTGGGGATGGGCTCTACAGTGTCAGGCTCCTTCCATGCCCGTGTGGTGATTAGGTCCACCAAGGGGTCCACTGGCGGAGACACCCAGGAAATAGATGGGCCCATGCCAAAGGCCTCCAGGAACACTGACTCATTCCCAGAAGGTTTTGGGGCTGACCAACCTCCCCTCTGGTGGAGGATTTCCATGATTTATCCAAAGGAGACGTCTTCGGGAGGTGACCTGGGGGAACCTTCTCCTTCATCTAAGTCAGTGTCCATAGTGCGGGACTCAGGGGAGTCCAAGTGCCTCCTTTTGCACTTGCGTTTACTGTGACCCTCTTCAGTGGGACTCTCTGAAGAGGACTCGTGAGCCACAGGGGGTTCCTTAGGGGAAATAACCTGGGGATCCTCTGGCATGGGCTGTCCTTGAGACAGGATGAAGGGAGTCATCGCCAAATCCAGAGGTGTCTGGGTGGAATCCGAGGGGATGGGCTGGGGTCTCAATCCCTGAAAGAGAACCCTCTCCACCACTTTGAAGGCCGGAGAGCGTACCTCCTTGGCACCCAGCAAGGAAGAAGCCCTCCCTGGATCCGAAGCAGGGACTGGAGCCGAAGCAAGGGTAGCCTGAGGTCCGAGGAAATAGGTCAGATCTGAAAAAGGTGGAGCCAAAGAATCCATTCCTTTGGGTCTGACTCCCTGTCCACGGCTCCGAGAGTCACTCGGGTCTGAACTAGTCGGATCCGAGAAGCTCAAAGTAACAGCTGGAGTAGAGTTTGGGGGAACCGTCGGCGCCGAGCTACCAGCTCCAAAAATTCTCGGATCCAAAAGCCCCAAAGCTGAAGTACGGCTCGGGGAAGTAGAGATGGGGTCTAAAAAGGGCATGGAGGTTCCCCCTCCAGAGGGAGAGGGGCCTGGTAAGACTCCCATCTGTATTTGGGTCTGAATGAATCTCCGCATCATCCTGTCCATGTCTAAGTCTGATAAGCTCCGAGTCAATCACGAAGAAGCCACCGACTTGGATCTGGCTGGTCTGCGCAGTGAGGATGAGGAAGGCCTCAGATCCGAAGGTTCCAGTGGCTTCAGTGAAAAATGAGGAGACTGGAGCCGTGGAGAAACTGGCCTCATGGACTTAGAAGGGGGACTAAGGAAGAGCTCCCTGTCCGGGGATCTCTTGCAAGGTCTATCCCTTTTCTTGTCCCTATCCTCTTTGCGTCTTTCGCTGCCCTTCTCTTTGTCAGCTACACTGACTGTAGCTTTTTCCTTGCTTGACCCAGCACCAGAAGAAGTGTGAGTTTGGGTCCCTGTCTGGGTGGGAGGTTGAGTACTAGGTACCAAGGCCGTGACAGATTCCAGCATAGATGCAGGGAGAATGCGTTTAGCTACCAGTTTGGCCTTCCGATCCCTGAGGGCTCTATAATTGAACCCACTGCAGACTGCACATTGTGTCAACAAATGTGACACTCCCAAACAAATACACAGAGTGTGACCATCAGCCAGGGAGAGCTTATGGCCACACTCTGTGCATTTCTTAAATACAGATTTTGGCTGATCAGCCATGGTCCTGTACTAAACATCACTACTTACAAAATCACCACACACAAAACACACATAGGGGAAGGGCAGGCCTAACAACTACTCTACAAAGTTTTACAACAAAAACTTTTTTTTTTAATTTTTTAACTAACAGACGAACAAGCGATATACTAGTGGGGGAGGAAGGGAATCAACTCAGACACATTAAAGACTAAGTATTAATAAACTTACTATCCCTGAGCTCAGAGTGAAGGAGAGCACGATGTACACTACTGGCATGGCAAACGAGATCTGAGGGAAGGTAGGAGATGGTAGTGCATTGTGGGTAGGGGGAGGAGCTTGAAGCTGAGAGCAGATGCTAGAAAAAAAGTTGCCGGCTCAGATCCGATATGGATCCGAATACCCACAGGTTGCAGATAAAATGAAGTTAACTACTTCAGATGTGAGTTTATACCTGCAATCAGAAGATGTCCAGAAGCAGGTGCAAGATTCAAGTTGCTACAACCAGCTGTTTTTAGTATATATTTTTTATTTTTTGATCAAAGACATTTTTGGATATACAACATGCTAAGGAGGAAATAAAAAAGTTTACCCAGCAAAAAGTCTGCAAGAGGAACAAGGACTCTGCTTCTCATCCTTCTGACCAGCAAATTCCATAGATATGATTTGCCAGTAAAATATTTTCCATTTTTCCAAAGGAAAATAATTTCAGGAAAGAAAAAAGCCCAGTAGCTGACTAGATAAATCAGGAGTATCTTGGACTTGAACCGCATACTGATGTTGGGTGGTCAAGATGATGAGGAAGAAGACCAGCAATAATATGAAAGTAGAAAATGGAAGAATTTAAAGTATCATTTCCATAAGATGATGTTTGGACATGAGAACATCCTCATGTATTTGTAAAACTATTAACTGTCTTTCTATATGCCAGCAAAGCTCTGCAGCTGGAGCTGGTCTGTCTACAGGTGCAGGCAATTAATCAGGAAATGAGTGAACCATGAACTCTGAGGCATTTGTATAAGAAACGCTATAATTAATACTTATGTGGGAACTGGCAAGCAGTTCAGTGAAAATAAATGAGGTCTGACACACTGAAGGGAATAACACGCAGTATTAGTAGCATACCAGGTAGCAGCACACTCACCTTTGGTGCAGAAGGCTGCAGATTCTGTTCCCAAACCAGGTAGATGAATAACTGACACATCAGTATAGCATAAGGTCGGTGCTGCACTCCTGCGTGTGCCGTGCTTTGGATGAGAAGTTAAACCAAGGCACCATCTGCCTGAGTTGGTGGTAGCTCAAGTAGATGTAAATGATCCCATGGCACCTATCGAAAACAATAGGGGAGGTTTCCCATTGCACTGATCAAATTTCCCTAAGTAGTATAAATATCCCCTTGGGTCTCCCCTGAAAAGAGGCTACTAGCCTAGTGGGATCAACCCAGTCAACAAAAGGTAAATAAATGTAATTTTTGCAAGTAGATGCATTCCTAGTAGCATTTAGCACTTAAGAATAAAACACAGTGCACAATCTAGTTTATTCATAAGGCTAAAAAATCAGTTAATTGAGAGCATGCAAGTTGTTTTTCACATCTGGAAGGGAAATAAAGTTAAGACAAGAATGGATGGTTTTGATGCAGGAGGAGACACAAGCTGTTACACGAACAGTATGATTAAACCTAACTTTCCAAAGATAAAGTCTGTAGGTTAACTGTCTGTATAGGTGAAATGTATACTGAGTATTAAAATATAGGTGTGCATAGTTTTTTCTTCCTTGAGTGTTTTTATTAAAGCAAAATATCTGTGAAAATGTGACATGAGTTCAGACAGAGATGAGAAACTGCAACTGCATATATGATTAAAACATTAATGTGTGCATTTAATTTGCAAGTTGGAAATCCATCCATCCATCCATCCATCCATCCTCAACTGCTTTTTCCCATTTTGCACATGGGGTTGGGGTGTCACTTCAACAGTGACTGTCACCTCAAGCCAAGGGTTACACTGCTGGGTGGCTAGCCCTGCCATGGAAGTTCATCCGTACCACTCACTCACACACACATGTATATTCAAAAATTGTTGTGTAGCATATATGAAAGTAATAGCTGCTTATCAGAATGACTACCTTATCACTTATATCATGAAATGTGAATAACGCTGTAGGTATGGATAAAAAGTAAAGATTATAGAATTATATTAAGAAGTGTAGGGAGAAAATAGCTATCTTATAGTAGATGTACTTGGATAGAAATGAGCATGTAAATTTGGTAAAGAAAGGATGTCAGAATGGATAATGTTCATCATACTGATCACTGCTGCAATAACCTTAACTATATGGGTTGTATGCTGCTAAGGATATAACAGGCAGCCAGCTTCCAAAGCTTCAGGGCACCTTCCACATACACAAACTGCCAGGCAGCTCAAGCTGACTAAAAGTGAAGTTTGTGTGTGAAGCACTTTAGAATATTACTGCAGCTGAAGAATATGCTTTTCTGGGGCTTTCAAGGATTGACATTAGGCTTGTGCCTTACTTTGAGGGCAGTTAAGTTCCCTTTGGAGAAAAAACTTCCATTTTCTTAATTTTGTTAATGTTTTAGTGCTTTCATTTTCAGGAAAGTTGTTTTAATGGGCTGTCTCAGACTGTAACGTACTTTTAAATGGAGCATTTATTTTTTTTGTCAGTTTCAAAGCGGTGTATAGTAACTGAAATATTTTTTTCTGTGGAGAAATTGTGTTTATTTTTCATTTGTAGGGCTGACATAGTGTTTTAAAATGCTCTTTACTGTGTTTGTCTGTCAAAAAAGTAATATTTGTGGATAGGTAATGTTTACTGGCAATTGCTGCTTATCTTCCTTGAGAAAGAGCCACCATTTTTGGCTTGACCATGGAACAGACTACCAGTCAATCCTTATTTCAACCACAAAAAGAAAATAATATGCATACGGCCTTTGCTACCACAACAACCTAGCAATTTGCCTCAGATCACTCATCTTTAACCTTGGATCCCTTTGGTGAGGTAATTATAGCCATTATGGATGGGGGTTATCCAAGTTCTCTGTCATTGTTGGGGCTCCCTCAGTGGACAAGGGAGCGACACTCTTGTTGGTTTTGGAGAAGGAACATGGAAAGTTTCCCTATTGCATCAGAATAATATGCCCATCCTTGGGAAAACAGCTGTTGCCATTAGTAACATGGCTGGCCCCATTTTTCCTGTCAAAAAGAAAAAAAAAAACAAGCATGTATCTACTCCTCCTCAAATTTCTTTGGACAGGAGTAGTTTACTGAGACTATCTCAGGGTTTAATTCAGCCTATTGATCCTTCTTGTAAAGTAATTTCTGAACAATTCAAGTTTTGGAATCTGAACAGGAAGATGCAGGGACAGATACATTTTTTCCTTCAGATTTCTGATTCAGACTCAGAGGAGAGATCAGTTTCTGATTCACCCTATTGGGAGTTCTGTTTTTCTGAGACTATTGCTAGAATGTGCCAGTGTTTTTAGTGGGACAACACCCTCACAAAATACTATGAGCTGGACTTCCAAGATGACTGCACACTGAGTAACAGCTTAATTCTAGATCTCCCGGTGTGAAAACAGAAACTTAGCAGAGAAGGCCAGTAAACTTTTGTGTTTCTGGGTAAACTTTAGTAACTGACTAGTAACCGCACTGTCTGGATGCCAGCAAAAAAGAACTACAAAAGACCTGAAAGAAAATCAGCTACAAAAAGTGAGGGAAAAACACTGACTAGGAAAGGTTCTGCAGCTGTTCAGCAAAAAGCATTGCAAGCTCCAGACATGAATTTCACTAAGCTAGAGGAAATTATAAGACAACTGCACATACACCTGGTTAAAATAAATGAAACACTGATGGAGTATATTAACTCAAACAACAAAAGGCTGGAAAATGGAAGAAGCTTTAAACAGATATTCACATGAGGTGATAAAACTGCAAACAGAAGTTGAAATGAAGAAAAGTCTGGCTGAATATGAGACTCCTCAAGAAGAGATGTTTCAAAAAACAATAGAATTGGAGGAAAGAGCACATAAGAAAAACCTGAGATTTTCAGCTGTACCAGAGAAGCTGGAAGGAACAGACTGTATTAATTTTATGAAAGCACAAATATGCAACTGGACTGGTATTCCACAGCAGGAGTTATTAGTTGAAAGGGTACATCATGTGTATGTTTCAAACTTGGCTATGAGAAAGCAACCTAGACCATTAATAGTAAAGATGCAATCCTACCAGAAGAAGGAGTCAATTCTGAAAACACTGTGACAGAAGGACAAAGTACTAAAAGTGGAAGACAGTAGACTGTGGAGAATGATTACTCATTATACACCAGGCAGAAGAGGAGTAAATTTATTCCACTATTCAGGGAATGTTGAGAAGCAGGCATGAGATTCAAACTGCCATACCCAGTTATCTTCAAAATATTCTTCCCTGGAGGAACAAAATCATTTTTTGATGAAGTAGATACTAAGGAGGAAATACAAAAGTTTGTCCAACAAAAAGTGAGCTGTGAAACAAAAGAGATTTTGCTTCTTCTTCTTCTTCTGGTAATAAAGACCACAGAGAGACTATGCCAGTGAAACCTTTTCCAGTGTTTCAATGGAAAATGCTGGAAAGAAGGAAGGGAACATGACAACTGGCTAGAAGAATTGAGAGTATGTTGGAAATTAAGCAGACAGGATTTGGGAGACGAAGACAGACAGGAATAAATCCAGTAACCTAGAAATTTACAAATGTGGGATTACTTATATTTGTGAAATATGACAGTACAAAAAATTTGGAAATACTGGACTTTTTTTGGACTTTGACTTGTGGGGGACTCTAAAGCATATGCTCTATTTCATGTTATTAATATTTGAAAAAATACTTAGGAGAGGGGAAGATGAGGGAGAAAGTTAACTGTAAAAGAAAATTATTTTTTAATAGTACTATTTTTATGGTGCATTATTTTCTTTGCAAGCTATAAAGTTTTCTCAGTTATTTTAAGTGTAATGAGGATACTGTTGTAAACAAGTGCTCCTGTTTTTTCTTTCTTTCTTCCTTCTTCTCTCTTTCTCCTTGTTCGTTTTTAAGAAATGTAGGCACTACAATATATGCAGGCACTGCAGTGTAAAAATGGAAGAAAAGTCTGGTTAAAAGAGCATGGCAAAAGGTAACTGAATGTGCTTTTCTCATTCTTGTGTGGTGGGGGGTGACTGGATTGAGACCCTTGGGTTTTGATCTAGTAACAAGTTTTAAGAGAAAGCAAGTAAATGGAAAGAATATTGAACATTTATATAAGGTGTTTTTCTAGCAAATAAACATTTGCTTAGTAGAAATTCTGTATCTAGTCCTTATGTCTCCACGGAGACAATCTGATAAATAAAAATTGGCTACAATCCGATAAAGAGAAATTAACTAGAAAAAAAAATTGGCTAGGAGATAATGTTCTCTGAAGGCATTCAGGTGTTTTCCCAGCTAGGAGAGCTATAAAAATAAGAGAAAACCAGACAGCACTTAAAAGAAACACATGCTACACCATGTGTCTTAGCATGGATAGCCTTTCTTTTAGGTTAACTCAAGTCTGTTAGTGTGGCTGTTAGTTTTGGGACATTTGTTCCTATTACGAGGGTAAAACTTCAATATTTGAAGATGTATATAGTTTTGTGTGTTAGTATTAAGTTAACAGGCTTTAGGGGGGTATTGGGGGTGTTTTTTGTTTTTGTTTGAGGGCTTTCAATGAAACAAAAAGATTTGTAAGATGTGACATAGGCTTACATGGCTATAAAAAGAAACAAATGTATAAGAGTTCAACCTGCCAAACAGTGTATGCATGTATCTAGACATTTAACAAAAAGCTGTTATAAATAAAGGGTGGGGATAATAACTTTTTAATACAGTGATCCTTTTTGCAATATATTTAGATGTCAAACATCTCACAGATAAATACAGAAATGAAACAGTAGTGAATTATATTAAAACATGTAGAATGCAAATAGCTGCGCTACGGGAAACATTCTTGGAAAGAACTGAACATGTGAAGTTGATAAAGAAAGGTTTTCAGGACGGTTATTCTGTGGAATACCTGGGACAAAGAAAAGAAGAGCACTTAAATTAATTGCAAGAGAAGTTCCAATCATGATAGAAGAGGATAAAAAGATAATAATGGTAGATTTGTAGTACTAAGGGGCTACTGGCAAGGGAGGAGGATTACACCAGTATTTATTTATATTCCACCTAAAACTGCTATAGTGGAGCTCAAGAAATTTCTGGAAAAAATAATCAGCTTTCAGCAAGGAATATTACCTATAGGTGGGGACTGGAATTTGATTTGCAACATTGAATATATGTCTTGGGGCCCAGAAGGGAAAGTATAACAAAGGAGAGTAGACTTTTGAAGAAATTCATGAAAATATTTGGCATGGAAGATTTGAATTCAGTACTAGGACATCTGAATGAATTTACATATTATTCCCCAAGATACAAAATTTGAGCTAGGCTATGCAGACTTTACATTTCACAGGAACATATGCATTTAATTGAAGGGCTTGATACATACCCAATAACTATTTCAGATCATTTGCCAATGCCAATAATAACTAAAATAAAAACACAGGTTAATGAAATAAAAATAAGACACTGGCACTTTCCCACTTACCTGTTGAAAAGAGAGGAATTTTAAGAATGGGTAGTGGAAATTATTCAGGAGCTATTAGGGAGTGGGATAAAATTAAAGTAGAATAGGGTGGAAATAATTGAAAGGGAGATATGGTTAAGAAGTAAGAATTATTTAGAGGGATTGACAAATGTTTTGCAGAATGGGGGAATCTTACAGAAGAAGAAGAAGAAGAAGAAGAGGAGCAACTGCAGAATGCTAAACAGAAAATAAGGGATTACTCGATAATATGCATGAGTTTAGAAAGATTGCTGTTAAGCAACTGTTTTGATAATAGCTCTAGAGAACAAAAACTTTTAGCACAATGACTCAGGCAACAGAAAGTAGAAAGGGCTGTCGCCAAGCTTAGGGAGCCTTTAACAAGGAAGGTAACACAAGATTCTTTAGAGGTGTTAGAAATATTTAGGAAAATCTATGAAGTCTGTATAATACAGAAAAAGTATGGAAACCAAAACAGTGCAAATGAAAATGTTTATGAAAGAAATAAATATGTCAAGGTTAGAGGTAGATGAGGCTCAATTACAACAGGATAGGAGGAGATGAGATAAAAATGGTGATGTATAATCAATTTACAAGAAAGTCCCCAGGAAGAGATGGTATACTTGTGGAAGTTTGTTAACTGAGAGGGAAAACTGTTAAAGATCTGGAACATTTTGTTTAATACTATTTTAAGAGGAAGAGAAGTACCAACATTCTGGAAGAAAGTGGTGGTAGCTGTAATACCTAAAAAGGGTAAATATCCATCATATCCAGCTTCATATAGGACCATTTCAATACTAAACCATGATTATAAAGTGTTTATGTCTATAATGGCTAAAAGAATACAAAAGTGATGCCACAATTGATACATATGGATCAATGTGGTTTTGTGGAGGGGAGGCAAACATTTGCCATTAACTAAACATTGAAGATCCAGAGGAAAGCAGAATATGCAAGAAAATACCACTGTTAATGGTGGATCTTGATGGAGAGAAAACATTTGACAGAGTAAGCTGGGACTTTATGAGCAGGGCAATAGAAACATTTGAATTCCCTGATAAAATTATAAGGTTGGTTAGGATGATATATGAGGGATCAGAGGCAAAAATTAAAGTGGGTAGGTCCTATCTGATAATTTTGCTTGAGCAGAGGAACCAAGTAGGGAATCCTCTTTCCCCTTTGTCATTTGCATTATATCTAGAACAATTGGCAAAGAAAATAAGGGACTCAGAAATTCAAGGATATAGTTGATATGGTAGTCAAGAAAAGCTGGCTCTGTTTGTAGATGATATTATTTTATACCTGACAAAACCAGAAAAGGACATTATAGTGTTGTGGAACATTTGAAACAAAGGCAATAGCATTAAATTATGTACCCACACACAAATTGGTTCGACAATATCCATATTTATGGGAACATGATAAAATGAAGTATTTAGGAGTAAAGATTAAAATTATTCTGGTGTGGCAGCTAAGGATATGTGGGAAAAGACTAAACAAAAGATAATACAAAAACTGAGAAAATGGAAACTTTGTTATATGGATATGGATAGTTACTATACAAGTAGTTAAAATGCTTTTAGTCCCTTTACTCTTATACACAGTTCAGGCATATGTTTATCAACCAGAGGAGAAGTTGTCAATAGCAATTAATGAAGAGCTGAAGGCTTTCATTTGGAAGGGGAAGACAGCAAGAGTCAAGTGGGATAAGCTGCTTCTTCCATTAGAACAAGGCAGTTTGGGATTACCCGATTTGAAGAGGTATTTCAGAGCAACGCATTTAAGCCTTCTATACATAGCACAAGCAGAAAGCTATAATTCAAAGTGGAAAGGGATGATGATGAAACAGGGGGGAAGCTCAAGAAGCAAGGAGAGACTGGGATTGTTGATGCAGTCCTTTAAGGAGAATAACAATAATCATAGAGAATATTATATTCATGAAGTAGCAGAAAGCATTCTAAGAAGTAAGTCAACACTGAAATGGAAAGGAGATTCTGCCAATAGGGATGACTGCAATTAGGGATACAAACAATAGGCAAGCGGGGGCTGGAATTTTTTGGAGAAAACTGCCAAAGGAACCAAAGAATTGGGAGTGAATAACTAGAGAGGGAAAGGTAATAGAATGGGAAGATGCCACAAATTTATTTGGACTACAGGTTACAGATTGCCTTCCCTATCAAGGATTGATATCAGAGTACAGGCAAAGAGAAAGAAATAGGGGGGTGCTAAATGAAAGACCAGCACCGGTAGAGTTTTTAGTAGAATCTAGAACAGAAGCTGCCACTAAAAAAAGGAATAATTAGCAGAGCATATAAAATACTGCATGATAACTATAAGAATCAATCAGAGGAGGTTAGAAAGGGTTGGAAAGAAAGGTTGGATAAGCAATTCACAAAGAAACAATGGGGATATATATATATATATATATATATTATATACATACGTATATATATATATATATATATATATATATATATTTTTCGCAAATATGTAACAAAATTTAGAAGATTTAGGATTGTTGCTTATAAAAGTTTATATAGATATTTTTATACCCCAAGTAGACTCCAGCAAATTTTTCCTTGGGTAGACCACAAATGTTGGAGGTGTGATGGGGAAGGAAGAGATAATTGGGAGCATATTTTTGGGAGTGTAATGAGTTGGCACGTTTTAAAGATTCTCTGCAGACTACTCTGTCCGAGATGCTGAGTGAGAAAAATCGATGTAACTGGGGAAATTATTTTTTTTTTAGCTGTGATACAAAATCAGAATTGGCTAGACATACTAAGGTCTTGCTGAGTTTGATTATGGTGTCTGGCAAAAAAGCAATTACTGGAAAATGGAAATCAAAGTCTAAACCAACTGTGCTAGAAGTAGTAAATATATATCAGAGATAAAACTACTAGAACTGAGATCTTTAGAAAAGGGTAGGAGCAAATTACATAGGAAAATAAATGGGAATCGTGGGAACAAAAATACAGAGGAGGATTGAAGTTTAAAAGAAGGCAGGACTTGACTGAGGTAAGCAATATTTGACTGACAATGATTGGGTAGGTTATAAGTGATGTATAATATTTGCAACTGGAATTATGTCAATATGGCTTCTGATGTAAAATGCTTGCAATTGGAATTGTGTCAATATGGTTTGTTTCTGTTTATATAAATGTATGATTGTTTATGTCCTAAGTGATAATTTAATAAAGATGTTTCTTGTTTAAAAAAAGAAAATACTATGAGTTATTACAGAAGGAATTTCCAGAACCTACACCCATTCCTCCTGTTCTGTCTGATTTAGAGGATGTACTTATTACATGATTGATGAGGAAAGCAAAGTATAAGAAGATACTAGTGTTGGTGGGTATTGATGCAGAGAAGGTATTCAGTAGTGTTGGCTGATAGTTTATGACTAGGGAAGTGATAGCATTTCCATTCTTTGAAAGAAGAATGGTGTTAATTAGGAAATAAATGAATGGTCAGAGTCTAGAATTAAGAGGTTCCTCTCTGACAAGCTGTGTTTGAACAGAGGAACCAGGCAGAAGTGTCTCCTTTCCTTCCACTTATTTGCTTTATACTTGAGCCTATGGCAAAGAATAAAGGGCAGACACATTTAATGATAAACCTGATATGTGAATAAAAAAATCAGTATTATTTCAAGATGATATAATTTTATACTTGATCATTCAGAAAGGGACATTTCAGTATTATAGAACATATTCACATAGTTTCATTTCTTTCAGGATATAAAATAAATGAAGATAAATCAAAGGCTACAGGAGTAAACTATTTTGCCATACATGAAGTAGTTTATCAATAGACATATTTATAGGGACATGATAAAATTAAGTATTTAGGTGTATGGGTTAAAATGATTCTATTGTAAGAGCTAGAGATATGTGGGAAAAAATTAAACAAAAAGAATGAAAAAAATGATAATTTGGAAGGTCTTGATTATGAATATGGATAGTAAGGTGCAAGCAGTGAAGATGTTTGTAGTGCCTTTATTGTTACATACAGGTCAGGCATATTTTTATCAACCTAAGGAGATGCTGTGGACCATACTTAATAAAGAAATGAAGGCATTTATTTGGGAGGGATAAGTTGTTTCTCCCCATAGAACAAGGTGGTTTAAGATTACCACATTTGAATGGATACTTTAGAGCTACACATTTAATGATTAAATACATAACAAAACCAGAAGATTATAAATCAAAACTGAAAGAAATTATGTTGGGGGGCACAAAATAAGGACAGAGAAAGTAGGAGTTTAGATGCAGGCCCCTAATAAGAATAGTAATATCCAAGCAGAATATTATATTTATAAAGTAGCAGAAATTATTTTAATAACTTAGCCAGCATGGATGCAGAAAGATTTTACAAATACTACTGACTGCAAATAGGGGCATAGAAAATAGGCAAGAGGGGTCTGAAATATATTGGAGAAAATTAACAAAAAGCAAAGGTATGAGGAGCAAATAGCAAGGGAGGGAAAGATAATAGAATGGGATGAGGCCATGCAGAAATTTAAGTGTAATTTGGACAATTGGATGGGAAATAGGAAATTCACCCCTGGTTTGGCCCCTATGTCTCTAATAGACAGAGGGAGTCTGTAAATAGTTCATCTCCCAGGCCCGTGCTTGTAAATGTTAACTCTTCCAAGCCCTGCTTACACTTATCAAGGGTACTAGAACTTGTCAGAAATTTGGGATGCATGGCTAGGCTTAAATAAAGTCATAGTGGTAATTAGCCTAGTACACACCTATGAACCTATAAGTGTGAACTGGAGACTGCCTTCCCTACCAGGGAGTGATAACAGAGCGAAGGCAAAGAAAAAAGACTATGGGAATGTTAAGTGAAAGAACAGCTCTGGTTGTTTTTAGTTGAGTCAAGAACACAAGCTGTTGTTAAAAAAAAAGGTTTACTTAGTAGAGTGTATCAGATAATACATGATAACTATAAGAATCAACCAGAAGAGTTTAGAAAAAAATGAGAATGGAAAATCAATATACAAAGGAAAAGCAGGACATTTGTATGGCTCCCAAGTATGCAGCAAAGTCTAGAAGGTTTACAATTTTTTTGTATGGAAGTGTTTTCATAGGTATTGGTATATCCCATGCACACTTCAGAATTTATGCTGGGATGTGATAGAAAAGAGAAAGAAGTAACTGGGAGCATGTTTTTAGGAATGTAATGAGCTTGCAGAATTGAAAAATTCCCCTACAGGGTACTTTGTCAGAAGTATTGAGGAGCAAATTATTGTAACTAAGGAAATGATTCTTTTGAGCTGGGAATGATAAGCTAAACTGCCTAGACATTATAAGGCTTTACAACATTTAATGCTACTGGCTGCCAAAAGAACAGTTACTAGAAAAGTGAAGTCAAAAACTAAACCAACTGTATTAGAAGTATTGAATATTGTAAAAGAGATAAAATAACTGGAAATGGAATTTTTATAAAATGGAAGGAACAATTTATATAGAAATAAATAGAATTATGGGAATAGTACATGTAACATAACATTTAGGAGAATGAATGAGGTTTAAGGGAAAGCAGATATTGATCAATTTATGTAATGTTGGACTAAATGAAAGTTGTTGTAAAGAAAGAAAACATATGTAATTTATAATGTATGCAAATGAAAACATATTAATATGGTTTGTTTTCTTTTCTATTCATGTACTGTATGTGTACCTTTGTCTTAAGTGATAATTTAATAAAATGTTAAAAAAGAGGATTGCATAGACTGCCTATCCCAGTGAAGGTGAAGATGACAATTTGTGTTGCATTCAGTATCGTTGCTATGGGGAAGTGTCAGCTTCCAAAAGGGGGCATGTTAACAATTTTACAGATAACAGCCTCATAGAGCCTGCAACATTTCCTTGATATGATGCTTCAAATGTGGAGGTACATGTATGGTTTCCACAGACAACAGCGAGAACTACCTCTGTGCAGGCATTTTACAACATAGCCCATTTCTCTGAGGTCCTGGGGGCTATGGATTACAATCACACTTCCATCAAGACCCAACCTGCTCCATATGGCATCCAGTATATCAGCCAGAAGGGCTTCCACTCCATCAACTGCCAGGTGGAATACAGTGCACAGATTAGTATAGACAGTGTCATCCAAGCAGTCTCCCAGATTCCCACATATGGCATATGTGTGACCTCTGCCAGCATTTCACTGAGGTGACTTCCAAAAGATTCATCTATTTGATAGCCACACATTGCCATCTAAATAGGCTAGGACATGCTATCCCATTGACAAAGGTAACAAATCAGTCATATTAGTGTCCACTGTTGTACTTTGCATCTGATGCAGGATACACCTTGGAATCATAGCTAATGATCCCCATCTGATACTCTAGACCAAGAATGAGATGATGTACAATATCACTCCACAAGGGGGGGGGGTCCATCTTGGATACCGGGAACTACTGCCCCATCAGTCTGACAGGCCTGATCTGCAAGGCCATGGAACGTATTATCATGGAACTTATAAACAAAGACATTGGCAACCTTCAAACACTGGACCCCACCCAGTGTGGGTACATAAAGTGCCGATTTGTCTCCTGAACCTGATTGACTTCTTTGAATCAGTCTCCAGAGCCATGGACGAGGGTAAGCTGGTCCACACAGCCTATCTGGACCTCACCAAGGCCTTTGACACTATCCTCCACTCTGGAATCATAGATAGACTTACTAAGCTGGGCATTAATCTCTATGTCTCTCGATGGGTTGTCAACTGGCTTACTGACAGAACCCATACTGTAAAAGTAGCTAACTCCAAATCCAGCTCCAGACAAATGACAAGTAGAGTACCTCAGGGTTCAGCCCTGGGACCACTCTTGTTTGGCATCTACTTCTCTGAAGTACAGGCCAACACTAAGGGACTCTGGCTAACAAAGTTTGCAAATGACTGCAAACTGGGAGCCATTACTGAATCCCCAAATGATGTGGATACTCTACAAAAGGGCCTTACAGAAACAGATGCTTGGTGCCAGAGCCATGGGCTCAAGCCCAATGCCAAGAAATGTATAGTTATCCCCTTTGGGAAAAAACATGTACCTGTGAATTACCACATAGGTGGCAGTACACTAAACATCGGAAGTGTGATAAGAGACTTAGGGACACAGGTGGACAGTGGTCTCACCTTCGATAACCACATCGCCACAACAGTCAGGAAATCCTTCTATGTGGCACACCTCATCACTAAGGGCTTTTCATCCAGAAAAAAGGAGGTCATTGTCCCACTGTACTCATCCCTCATTAGACCCATTATAGAATACAATGCCCTGTTTGGTATGTACCTCTCAAGACATCTGCAACAACTGGAAAGGCTGCAAAAATACCTCACTAAAAGAATCCCAGGCCTAAAGAAGATGCCCTACGCTGACTGCCTTAAAAAACTCCAGCTATACTCTGTGGCATATCGTCTACTCAGAGGCGATATCTGCTTAACATACAAGGCCATGTCAAACCCAAAGCTGTTGGACATGCTACACTTAAAGAAATCCCAATCCCTCTGAGATACACGCTCCAGGGATCTAAACCTTGTCATCACAATCAACAAAACATGCTGGAGGGATAGGTTCTTGACCTAGAGACTCCCCAGACTCTGGAATAGACTGCCCATACATGTCAAGCAGAGCGCCTCTTTGTCCCTCTTCAAAAGGAACCTTGACGGTTGGATGGGAGAAAGGAAATTCGCTCCGGGGATCATGTCAGTTGCCCTGCTAGACAGGGGTCCAGGGAAGTAAATAGTGTGGGAAGAAATAGCCAGGGAATTGTTATGGCTAGGCTTGTATAGGCCCTAGGGCCGATAGCCTAGTACCAACCTATGAACCTATGTATCTACAGACATGAAACATTGATGAGCATATGTTCAGACTCCTGAAGGCATTCTTCTGCTGCCTGGAAACATGGTGTTACACTGAAATATGCACCTGAGACCTGCACTCGGTTACTTGTGGCACGTGCCTATTACTCAGTATAATGGCATGGAAACAGCTACAATTTAGGAACATTGTGGAATTGCCTGACAAACCTGTTGCTGCAGTGAAAGTAGAGTCTTTGGAAGAACAAGCTAAAATGGCAGTCCATGCAAGTCGTGGAGTGAATATATTGTGTCAGTGGCAAAGAGACAGGATGTGATTCACAACTATGGACCATAACAAGGACAGCACAGAATAAAATGGATGCATGTATTACCATGTCCAGACTGTGCATTACAGTACAGTGACTGATTGGCAATGCTGTGTATTAAGCATTACTTTACCCACATAGCCCAGAAAGATGTGCAGGGCACAGTCATCATTGTTTATACAAATATGGTGAGGCACAGTGACAACAATGATACCATATGTGTAAGGTTCATGGGAAGTGGGGAAGCAGCTATGCAAGCAAGCAGCAGGCTGAGGGTTGTCAGGGCTTACATCCTCCGGAGTCAGGGTAGAACTTCCATGTCAGAAATGTTGGCTTGGTGTACCTTGTGGCTGGATGCATTCTGTGTAAGCGATGGTGTAGCATTTTTGGAGTATGTAGTAGAACACTGATGTGGATCCCCATGTGGAGAGCCAGTAAATCGATGCATCCATGACCCCATGTGTATGTATATGTGCATATATGTATATGTAAACCTGTGTGTGTGTGTGTGTGTGTGTGTGTGTGTGTGTGTGTGTGTGTGTGTGTGTGTGTGTGTGTGTGTGTGTGTGTGTGTGTGTGTGTGTAAATGATGACCTTGCCATGGCTAGGTGTGCCACACCTAGCCATCTGAGTGCCACACCTTGCCATGGTTAGTTGTGGCACTCAGATGGCCAACAGGGGATAGTGAGGGTGTGGAACTTCAGGAACCACAGCGACTGGTTTGGTGAGGCTTCCTTGCAGTGCAGCCAAATGAGCGTGGGCCACAACCATGAGCTTGGCTTAGTCTAGTTGTGGTGGTTACCATGGATAAGATGGACAGTGATGCAGTCTCTGGAACAGTTTGTGCCACCTACCTGTGTGTGCAGGGCCTGTGATCATCCATGATACATCTGGACACTTGCACACCCAAGGCAGTCATTTTCCAGTATCATCCTGGATACACCAGTGAATGCCGTGTGAGTAACCAAGGACTGCAGCATGCATGTCTGTTTCAGGTTCCTGTACATCATGTCACTCTATACTGCAGGTCATCCTGGAGTCCCTAGAGTGGTTGCCGGTTTTTACACATGCTCACCATCTCTACCATGGTGTGTGCAGTGGTTGTTTGTGTTCTAAATCACTCACTACACTATATAGCTACTGACTGAGGCTGACTGTGTAACCAGGTCAGGAAAAGACCTGGAGTTATGATGGTGATATTCCTCTCCCCTAAGGCAGATGCATTGTACATCAGCGGTAGGGTGCATAATGTATGCCATCCATTGTGGTGACTCCCATGTAGCCTGATGGGGATCACACTGACAGGAAGTCTAAACACCTGTAATACATGAGGTTTGACAAATCCAAACTGGGATGGGTTCAATGTTTGCAAGTTCCTTATGTCCTGAATGATTCATTCCATGAAGAGTCTTTTAATGGCCTTATAAATGAGGCTGTTCAGACTTATGGGTCGTTAATTACCCAGGTCACTGAATGACTTCCCTTGGACAGAGTATGATGCTGATGTCCTTCACTCACTTGGTAAAAAGCCTGTGTGAAAGCTGAGGTTGAACATTTTTATACTTCTAGGACCTTAGTCTTGTAACTTCATTTGCAGTTGTGGGAAGATTGTGAATTACTGTAAGATCTTAGTATCATGTATACATTATGCTGCCCTTCTATCTTCATAATTAGAATTACTTGTAAATGCTAGCTGTTTGTGTTATGAACCCTGTCTGAGGCCATGGTCTTGTAGTTTAACTCATTACATCTGAGTGACACTTCCACTTGCATGTACAGTTAACTCCTACTGATATTGCTTGTTCATATTTGCATCAATAATTCCAAAACCATGCTATGTACAAGGTTTTAAAAGATTTCATCTTAAAGCTTACACATTGGCATACTCAACTGTATTAATATTTGACCTCTGTTTAGTGCAGTTAGAGAGATATTAATGGCTGTTTTATGATATTAATTTATATAGATATGATTTTCACATTTGTCTAAATATTTCAACAACCAAGTAACACCAACAGAACTCCGTAGCCTCATATGAAAGCTGTCAGCTAGATGAATAAAATGCTGCTGACAGTATGTGTGTAGCTTGAGTAGTTGATGAGATTTTATAAGTTGTTTGCAAAATATCACAAATGTAATATGTTTACTGTGACTTATAAAATTTAGTTTAAGACCTAGAACCTAAAGAATACTACCACTATAAAAATAGTTTCTGCTAAAGGGTTTGCTATTCATACTTCTTTCATAACTCTTATGGTTCCAGAGATATGAACATGTGTTTGAAATGTGAGGACATAATATGATCCTGCCAAAAGGCTTAAGCTCCACCCATTGGAAGTTACAGTGCAAACTTCCTGAGTTTCATTGGAGTGAATGAGTTAATTTGCAGTTGTGGCAGAACCGTGAACTACTGCCAGATTTTTTTAAAAGAAGAGATATCTTTATTAAATTCACGTCTGATATAGGGAATCTTGCATTTATATAAATGAAAACAAACCATCCTGATACAATTCCAGCTGCAAACATTATATACTACAAGCCACATTGACACAATTGTAGTTACAAACATTATACATCACCTATAATCTATCCAGTCATTGTCAGTCAAACATTACATAGCTCACTCAAATCCTGCCTTCTTTTAAACTTCATTCCTCCTTTGCATGTATTGTTCCCTGAATTCCCATTTTTCCTATGCACTTTGCTTTGAACCTTTTCTAAAGATCCCAATTCCAGTTATTTTATCTCTGTTACTACACTCACTACTTCTAGTAAAGTTGATTTAGACTTTGATTTCTATTTTCTAGTAATTGCTTTTTCTGGCAGCCACCATAATTAGGCTCAATAAGGTTACACTATGTCTAGGACATTCCAGTTATGTAACATAGCTCAAACTACTGTCAGATTTGAGCTTCATTTTTAATTTATTACTGTATATTTTCCATAAACAATGTTAATGTTAAATTTCTGCATTGTTGGGTGACTTAGGCTGAGGCAGAATTACAGTAGTAGCAGTATTGTATATTCTGCTCCAGGACTGGTACTTCAGTGCTATACAGCAGTTTACATTCCTGTTTTGCCTGTCAGAGTCTTATAGTCTGCTTATCATTTGCCTGCTTAAAATTGCATTCCAGTGCCTTTCTGTTCCCTGTTCTTTGTGTCTGTATTACCCCCACAGAGACATTAATCTAAAGTTTCTGAAATTCTAACCTACCTGGGGTTAATGACCTGTAGCTCAGAGTCAAAGGACTAAAGTTCCAATATTGGTTGTATTTGATTATATACCTCTCCAGTTAGTGTGCTTTTTGAGGGTTAATTTTTTCTCCAACCCTCCTACTCTTTTCCTATTGTGGTTTTAAAAAGTTGTGTATCTGGCCTCTGCCACTTAGAGTATTTTGACTTCCAAAGTCTCTTCCTTCCCTCTTTCATTGGTATTGTCCGTTGTGAAAGCTATTTAACTCATTCACTCCAATGGAGCTCAGGAAGTTTGCACTGTTAACTTCCAATGGGCAGAGATTAAGTCTTTTGACAGGAAATTCACATTTCAAACAAATGTTCATACCTCTGGAACCACATGGATTATTAAAGAAGTATAAATGGTAAACACTTCAGCATAAACTATTTTTATAGTGGCAGTATTCTTTAGGTTCTAGGTCTTAAACCAAATTTTATAAGTCACGGTAAGCACAGTAAGTATTACATTTGTAATATTTTGTAAACAACTTACAATATCTCAGCAACCAGTCAAGTTACACACATACTGTCAGCAGCATTTTATTCATCTAGCTGAGAGCTTTCATATGAGGCTAAGGAATTCTGTCTGTGTTACTTGGTTGTTGAGACATTTAGAAAAAAATTGAAAATTATATCTATATAAATGAATACACTAAAAACAATATATATTTACTGCACTAGCTAGAAGTAACATATTAATGCAGTTGAGTTTGCCACTGTGTAAGCTTTAAGATGAAATCTTCTAAAACGTTGTATATAGCATGTTTTTGGAATTACTGATGCAAATATGAACAAGCAATATTTGATGCCTAGAGGTGTCAGTAGGAGTTAACTGCAGATGCACCAGGAGGGCATCACTTGGATGTAATGAGTTAAATACTTTTCCCAACCAGTGTCTTCCATATATCCAGAATACTAAGTGCCCACCCAGCAAACCAGTATTGCTCTTGAGTAAACCTCTTTTACTTGAAATTGTCTCCTTCTGATTTTCCCCACAGTGCCCATCTGTTTGGCACCTTCACCACACTTTGAGAGGGTCCTGAATTAACCCTGCTCTTTCCCTGGCAGGTAAGAGATTTTTGTATTGTTTTGTACTTCAGTTAACTGTTTTAGAGTGCTACTGCTTTAATTTTCCTTATTTGTTGATGTTGCACCTTAAATCATTTTAAAGGTCCCTAATACTTTAAATCACCCTGTTCAGGTAGTTTAAGTTGTTTTCTAGTAGCATTACACTCTCAAGCAATCTTTTCTGTGTTTTTACATTAAGAGGACTGGGATAGTCTATCTTGTAGCAGTATGTGGTGACATACTTCTCAACTGTACAGATTTTTGCAGAATGTCCAGATTTTGGCCTCATATTATTGGTCAGTTTTTCATAAGAATGGAGTTTTCTGGCAAATTAGTGGTAAATCATTAAAGACTGAAGTTAGAAAATAATGACAGACATTTGAGTTTCAGACTTCACATCCTTCAGAAAATTCATGCTAATTCAAAACCTGTTATTCTATCAACTTTCTAAGTCTGTAAGACCAATATTTAAAAACTGTCCCTACTTTGGGCCTTGGCCCACTTTTATTTATGGATTTGTCCACATTTCTCACTCTAAGAAGTTGAGAGGTATGGAGATGACCTGGTCTATCTGAACTGGGAAATACAAAAGAAAACTTTAGTCTTTTTATTTGCCAGAGGATACAGAAGTCAGTTTCCTGTGTTTTAAGTGCCTGTAAAAATTTGGAGCATTTGCACATCACTGCCCATCATGCAGCAGTGGTTAGTACTGCCCTGTAAAAACACATACAGCTAGAACACACATTTTTCTTATAAAACCATCTGTAAAACTATACCAGTAACTCTGTGAGTTTAGAGCAGGCATGGGCAAACTATGGCCCGGGGGCCACATGCGGGCCCGTTAAACGTTTTGATTCGGCCCGCCAAACTTGAAAAAATGTAATAAATTAACCTTGTTAATGTTTTATTTCCCCTGCAATTCTGATGTTTCCTCACTAGATGGCGCACTCTAGATATATTGGCTTTGTTGAGGTGAAGCGTAGGCCTATTACTCCACGTTTGCACTTTACCCTTTGACCCACCGCCCCTCTATGAAGATGAGCGGACCCAAGAAAAGGAAAGTGGACAGAGAATGTCGAGTGTTCAATAAGGAGTGGACAACTAAATATTTTTTCACTGAACACCGATCATCTGCTGTTTGTCTGATATGCCAAGAAACTGTGGCGGTTTTTAAAGAGTGTAATATTAGCCGTCACTTTGCCACAAAGCACGCTAATTATGCTAGCAAGCTCTCAACAAAAGAACGGGAAGCTGCTGCTGAGAAGGTGGCAGCTAATTTGAAGGCTCAGCAAAGTTTTTTTCACCGTTTTTGAAAAAAAAGACAGTCAGGAGGAGAGTGATGGTGATATCCTGAAGGATAACAGAACTTTCAGTGCTTTAAAATAAAATGGTCATTTATTTGATTTTCAGTGTTTAAAGACTCATTTCGAAGTCAGAGATTTTATTGTAATGCTTTTCTTCATTTTCATTGGAAATTAAAGCACATGTTTTCTCCATATCCCAAGATGTGTATTTTTCCCCCAATGAGGTGATGTTTTCAAAGCATGCCATCTATCTGCTCCTGTTCCGGCCCCTTTGTCAAATGTTAGAACTCAATGTGGCCCACGAATCAAAATGTTTGCCCACCTCTGGTTTAGAGTAACTACTTTGTGTGCTGAATAGCACAGAGCAGCTAGTTTGAGCACTGAGGAGCCCTGCCCCTTGAATTTAGTATTATATAGCCTAGTCCAGTCTCTATCCCCAAAAGCAGCATTAGTCAGCTTACTATTGGCCCCTTGTGTACTGCACCCTTAAAGCTCAATAGGTAAATGACCATACATCAGGGATAAGCACTTAACCATTTCCTCAGCAGCCAGTTTGCTGGATATGTGTATACTGAGACAATGTAACAATTGCCTAATGTTCACAGACAACCACACAACCACTTAATCGTGAAAGAAACAAATACAGTACATGAGAGATGTATATATACAATGTCTCTGGAGGCATACTCGTGTGTGTGTCTGTGTGTATGTATATATGTATGTATGTGTGTGTCTCTGTGTGCGTATGTATATACTGTTTTATACACACACATATATATATATATATATATATATATATATATATATATATATATATATATAAATGAAAACACAAAACCCAGCAAGTAGCGAAGTAGCAAAGTGTCAAAAAGTCCAACTCGAGAGTAAATCAACAAAGAATTTATTCACGTAAGCGCTTTCACGGTAGATCCGCTTCATCAGACGTAACAACAAATGTAGCACTCCATGATTCAAATACACAAAAAACAGGAAGTATAATACGTCACATCCTTCCAAATAATAAAAAATACATTCATAAAGGTTCCATAGGATACTTGTATAAAATTCAAATTAAAATACAAATAATATCCATATAGTATCAGCATCAATGCTATAAAAACGCTGTGAAAACAGTACAAAACCAAATTTATGGTAAGTAAGTGGACAACTCATTTCAGGGATCTAGCCTTGAGTATAGGCTTGAGTGGCACATGGTCATTCAGACCCCTGCCACGATGGGCTGCTAGCCTCAATATCCACTTGGTTTCAATGGATTCAGTACAGTTCACTTGATCCCCACCACGCACACTATTGTGGGAAACATACAGAACTTGAAACAAAAACTTATGTCCCGTATGAGCTAACATATGCTTAGCTATCGCACTAAAAGTTTCAAGTCTATTAAAACAATATATGTGGTCTCTAATCCGCTCCCGAAGGGTGCGGTTAGTCTTACCCACATAAAACATGTAGCATGTTTGACAACACGCTACATAAATAACATTCCTGGTGTTGCAATCTGAATAGCATCGCAACTCCCAGAGGCGTCCATCATTTGGATTCCTAAAGAAGCGAGATGTATCAATGTATATACATTGAGGACATAGACCACACTTGTGAGTACCCAACTCATAAGGCAGACACAGATGTACAGTATTGTTGCTCAACCTCGGGAAACAAAGATGCTGTTTTAAATTCTTTAAATTGCTGTAAGCATATCGCGGATAGTTACCAACTATAGATTGTGTATCATCATTGACAGTAAGGATATTCCAATTGTCCTGAATGGCTTGTTGTACTGACTGTACATTCTTGCTATATGGCAACACTAAGGCAGTCTGCATGGATGAGGGTAACTTACTAGAACCAGGTCTATATCTAGAAAAGTATGGTCTACCTCTATTGGGTCTAAGTTTAACAATTTCAGTGTAAACTGAATCAACCTTCCCTGGAGCATAACCTCTGTCTAGAAAACATTGCCTAAGTCTGATAAACTCAGATTGAAACATCTTGTCATCTGAACACAATCTTGAAATTCTAAGGGCTTGACCCTTGACGATATTGTCAAAGGTTTTAGGATGGTGCATGCTATCTGGTGTAAGGAAGGAGGCTCTATAACAAGATTTTCTATAAACCTTGGTAGATATGGACCTACCCTCAATCACAATGGAAACGTCCAAGTGATTGATACAACTTGGAGAATACTCAATAGTGAACCTAAGAAACCCTTCTAAATTGTTCACATGGTGAAAAAACAAATCAAGGGCACTGCTTGTGCCATGCCAAAGGAGAAAGAGGTCATCGACGAAACGATATATATAAAATCTGTGTGCGTGTGAAATTTCGGATATTGTAGGTTCTTCTCCACTATTTGCACATAAAAAACAAAATCTCTATGTAGTTCGTATGAAAACAGAGACACTCTGTTTTTATTATCTCCCACGGATGATACTTCTAATGCCCCAAGAATGTTCCCTTGTGGTTCTTGTGTAGCTTGTCAATACATATTTACAGGAATGTCATTTCATTTTAAACCTAACAAATTTAAAGTGTCTTTTAACAAGCATTTTGACTGCAAATCTAGGAATGTGATATATGCAGCTGTCTGTTTCTCTTGCTCATGTTTTTATATAGGAAAGACTATTGACAAGTTGTCTCCTAGAATTAAAGAACATTGTGCTGCAGTTAGACACTCAGACTTTCAAAAAGCACTGGCAAAACACAGCCGAGTTTGTTCTAGTTTCATAGTTTCATAGTATAGTACTAGGTTATCTGCCCTGGGGCATTTGTAAGCCTAGCCATAGTGATGTGGCTTTTGCCACCCCATGAAATGGTACAAAAATGTACAGATAAAATCTAGAATACTGTGCCTCTGTCTAGTAGTGACACAGTGAAGGTCCCCTTATATAATAGAATTAGTTTACTGTGTCCCTGTCTAGCAGTGACACAGATGTGATCCCTGGGGTAAACTTACGATCTCCCATCCACTCATCAAGATTTCTCTTGAAGAGAGTCAGTGAGGGGCTCTGCCTAATACGAACTGGGATCCTGTTCCAAAGCATGGGAAGCCTCTGGGTTATGAATCTATCCCTCCAGCATCTCCTATTCATACTTGTGCCGAGGTTTAAGTCTTTAGCTCTCGTGGTCCTGATGGATTTGGATTTTTTGAGATGGAGCATGTCCATCAGATCCTGATTGGACATGGCCTTGTACGTCAGGCAGAGATCACCTCTGAGCAGGCGGTATGCTACTGAATAGAGCTGAAGTTTCTTTAGTCTGGCAGAATAAGACATATGTTGGAGACCCTTGATCCTTTTGGTGAGGTACTTTTGTGGTCTCTCTAGCTGTTGCAAGTGCCGGGTGAGGTACATACCAAATGGGGCATTGTACTCAATCATGGGTCTGATGAGGGAGGAATATAGGGGTACAATGACATCCTTGGATCTGGATGTGAAACCCTTCATGATGAGGTGTGCAAGGTAGAATGTTTTTCTAACCACTTTGGCAACGTGGGTGTCAAATGAGAGGTCGCTGTCTACTTGGGTCCCTAGGTCTCTGATTACTTTTTCCGTACTTAGTGGGTTGCTGTCTATGTGATAATTTGTGGGTACTTTGTTTTTTCCAAAAGGGATAACTATACATTTTTTGGCATTTAGTTTAAGGCCGTGACTACAGCACCAGTTGTCCATTTCAGTGAGGCCTTTTTGTAGGATGTGTGTATCTGCTGGTGTATCGACTATGGTACCTAGTTTGCAGTCATCTGCGAACTTTGTCAGCCACAGCCCTCCCATGTTTGCTTTAACATCTGAGAAATAAATGCCGAACAAGAGGGGTCCCAGGACAGATCCCTGTGGGACACCACTTGTGACTGGCTTTGAGTCTGACATTGCTCCAGCGATTTTAACTTTATGGGTTCTGTCCTTTAGCCAGTTTGCAACCCATCTAGTGACATAAGGGTTTACTTTTAAGCTGTTTAGCTTATCTATGATGCCTGAGTGGGGTATTGTGTCGAAGGCCTTGGCCAAGTCCAGGTATGCTGTATGGACTGCTTTGCCCTCATCAATGGCTCTAGTGACTGTTTTGAAAAAGTCAACCAGGTTTAAAAGGCAGGATCTGCCCTTTACAAAGCCGAACTGGGTGGGGTCAAGCGTCCGTAGGTCCCCTATGTCTCTGTTTATGAGTTCCATAATGATTCTTTCCATAGCTTTGCAGACCAGGCTAGTCAAGCTTATGGGCGGTAGTTTCAGGGTCTGTAGAGGCACCCCCTTGTGGAGTGGGACCACTGTTGATGTCGCCAGTGTTCAGGTACGTATCCAGTAAGGCTAAGGTTAAATAGCATTTTTATGTGTGGGTTTAGCTCCTCTTGAAGTTCATGTAACACGCACCACGGGATACCGTCAGGTCCCATTGATGCTGTGTTTTTTGCTTTGTTTAGGGCGGTTCTCACTTGGACATTTGAGATGACAGGGAGATTACATTCAGCTGGGATAAGTATTTCTTCTTTTGGGGGTGAAGGAGGCGAGAAATTTGCACTGAACCTGTCAGCCAGAATGTTAGCAATATCTGTGGGTTCAGTGTATTTTTTGTTGTTGTGAACCAACTCTGAGCATATCTAAGGGTTTCCGCCCAGGTTTCTAACATAGCTGAAGAAGGCTTTGTGGTTTTCTTTAGTGTCCTTAGCGATTTTTCTCTCAAAGTTTGCCTTGGATGTTTTATGAGAGAACGTAGTTTTCTGCTAATGTTGATCAGAGATGTCTTCCCTTCATGGGATTTCGCTCTGACGTGCAGTAGCTTCCTTCTTTTGTTATACAATTTGTTTATGGCTGAGGTCCACCAGACAGGATGCTTACATTTGGTGGAGAGGGACTTGGATTTGTTTGGGATTGCATGATCCATGCATTCTTGGAGATGTCCATAGAAAGCATTTGTGAAGGATTCGGCATTGTGGGATGTGGTATCCACTGGCACAGTGGGCTTAAAGGATACCATCTCAGTCTTAAGAAGAGTGAAGTCTGCTTTTGAGAAGTTTTTCACTGTGGTCTTTTGTGCTGGGGGTGGAGGTGGGATTATGTATATCCAGGGTGATTAGTTTGTGGTCAGATCTCACTAGTGAGGGGTATACTTCCGGTGTGGAGCATTTTGTCCCCATGTTTGTGATGATCAGGTCTAGTATATTATCTCCCCCAGTGGGAGAGATGACTAGTTGTTCCAGTGCATTTGAATTTATGAATTCCAGGAACCTTTGGGCCAGGGTATTAGGGCTAGAATAATGTACCCAATCTATGTTTGGGTAGTTGAAGTCTCCCAGTATGATGGTATTTTGTGATACATTCATATCCTCCAATGTCTTCAGGAAGGCTGAGTGGGGTTCTTGAGATTGGGAGGGTGGTCTGTAACATGCTATCAGTTGTATAGCAGTTTTGCCTATGGTTAGTTGCACCTGTATGGTCTCTGATGCTTCATGTGTTGCTACTAACCTGGAGGTGTGGTATCCTTCAAGGCCCCTGAGACAGTTTAAACCACAACCCAAGCTGCGGAAGCCCTTACAAATGCCTTCTATGAACACCTCCAGGACTGCATGGATCAGGCAATCCCAAATAAAACCAAGACTCTTTCCACAAAGGGCAAACGTCCAGTCTGGTGGACCCCAGCCATTAACAAACTTTACAATAAGAGGAGAAATCTATTACATGATAGAACAAAATCCATAAAAGGGAAGTCACCCCTGATCATTATTAGTAAAAAAATA
>NC_056743.1:1808932425-1808942425 GCF_019279795.1 Protopterus annectens | reverse complement strand
ATGGCTGTGTTGGCAGTAGCCTGTGCCTACACAATGACCCAGCATATACTTTAGGTTGCAGGCACTGGCACACCAACCTGAGGTGGGAGGGTAGTAACCATATCTCCAGTGAGCACCATTACCAATCTCTTGGGGAGACCTCTCAGGCCATGAGTGCTACGAGCCAATTCAGACATCTGTCTAATGGGGGCTAGCACACTTTTCTCATTGATAGTATCCCCATCAAACTGTCCTCTCTCTGATGTCTGTATAGCCTTTTTATCCACAAGCAAAGAAACTGTATTCATGGTCTGTGTTGGAGATGTAGTCTTCCCATTTTTTTGTGTCCAACACAGACTTTGTACCCATGCTTGTACCAGCTAATCTTTGCCATCATTTTTAGAAGCTACAGACCCTCCAACATCAGACAGGAGCAGTTCCACAGTGGTGATGCTAGATAAAGAATCACCTGTGAATATGTCAAAGCATAAAATATCCCATGAAGGTATGACCCAGCACCACAACTGCACATGAAACTGAGATTTATACAGCTATAAATATGATAAAAACTAATACCCATGGCCATACCTTGTGCAAATGGTTGTGACTGCTGAATTCCTGCTTTACCTATATACTGTATGTCAGACAGATTTAATGAAATTTTATAGTGAAGAAGAGGAAAAGAGGACTTGCAGGTATTGATAAACTAAAACAGGAATACTTTCCTGGTACATTTGCAGTGGATACTCTCTGGTCCTGTCCAACTCTGCTCCAATATTCAGCACTGAAGTGTGGAAATCTGTGGAGGTGGTATTCCCTTTAAGAGAGAACAGGCACTCCTCCATCTGCACAAGAGGAGAACTATTCAGTGGACCTCCACCTGATGCCCTACTTTTCCATGCCATGGATTCTGGTCTATGGGTGCCATCATGGATCATGGCCTTGCAGAGGACCATTTCATACTTACAGTCCTGCCATTCCAATGCATTTATATCGATGACTATCTCAGCCCAGACAAGGTCGTGGTAGGGCTGGTCAGCTGCATGGATGTCTAAGAGACATCGGCTATGGAGTTCCTTCTCATTCTTAGAATAGGAGAATTTAGGATTACAAATGGATGTTGATTGCGCATCAGATGCCTTATCTGATTGTTAGATATCTGTATCCACACTCTTTAAACAAATGTTAAGCATCTAGGTTTACTGACTACATAGCTTCCTAAAAACAATCACTGAAGTGCAACTGACCAAGGACTCATGACCATTACACAAACACTATTAAAATTTGATGGCTAATGACATATGTGCAAGGCATACAACAATAAAATAGCATTGAGCGGTACTCTGACTATGAACTCAGGGGTATATCTCCCATCCAGGTTAATAATCCTCCAGGCTACTAATTGCTGCACCCTTGTAATCTCCCCTGAATACACTGTAGAGAAAATGTTTATAATTAGCGACTTCCCTTGAAGGAAACAGGTTCAACAGCTGGTAAAAGTAGCCATAATACAAATCAATAGACTTGTAAGAAGTAAAACTTACCTTACGCAAGCATTAGGCTAAATAACTTATCCAAAATCACCCTTGGCAAGAATCAAACTCTTGCAGCAGTGTTTTCTTCCATAACAAGATGAGGGTTTGCGTTTCTTGTTGTGCTCATATTATGTAAATTTACCTGACTGATCATGATAATTATGCTAATTAGGGCTCAGCTCATTATTCTTTATGAATCACTCAGTTTGCCTGAAGAACATACCTGTTTAAGCATTGTGCAGAATTTTACCTGATGCAATGAATATGCCTGGGTCCCTGTAGGTAGCACTATGTACATGCAGTCATCTATTCTTTTAGTTGTGGTGCATTGTCAACCCATATTTAATCATCTGAACATGGAATCTCTGTATAGCATGATGCCTGAATAGCATACACTGGCTTTGAGGACTGCCATGTTTCACACATTGAAGTACTGTTGTATACTATAATAAGCATATATCAATATTTTCTGAGATTGTTGTCCTCCAAATGAGGTTTGTATTGATGCTTATTGTTACATGGCAGATGAGAAAGATGAAACCTAATCTCCATACTAGGTCACTGCCGTTTTTCCCAGAGATTCTTCGAGGGGAGATTTCATGGCTGGACAAGGTGAGGGTAGTTCTCCTATTAGAGAACAGAAGTGGTAAGAGAAAGAGACAAAGGTATTTATTTATCTCCTCCATAAGTATTACAGCTGAAGGCTTATGCAGGAAAGCTATAAAGGGACTTGGTATAAGACTGAAGCCTAGAATATTCTAGCTCATTCTATCACCTGTGCAACTGGTATCCCATGCACAAGGGAACAGTACTTTCACCATTATATTGACATGAAATGTTGCAGTCTTGGCCTCCTTTGCCGATTGGAGGATGAAGTCAAAAAGCAGGCACCATCTATATAGTGAATTAGAACATATGTTAAGTGTGTGTGTGTGTGTGTTGCCTTTCGGCTTTTCACGGTTAGGGGTCGCCACAGCGGAACTCTGGTCTGCTAATGATTGGCAGTAGATTTTCACGAACGCCGAGGTGCCAGCTCGACATTCAATCTTCAAAGAAGGCACGCCCATTTACACATGTCTTTCGAATGCCCACCCAACCGTGGGGAGGACATGCAGATTCCACACAGAAGGCACTCCCTGCACTCCAGCCAAGAATCGAACGGGAGAACCTCTTGCTGTGAGGCAACAATGCTACCACTGCACCACCACAGAAGTCTGTTAAGTATACATTTAAAATGACACTGCATGCCATCCATAAATATTATACAATGATCTCTTTATGTTTATAGCTCCTGAAGATATCAAAATGAATAGGTAGCTGCACAAGTGGAGATTAGAGTGTCAGGGTGAGTATACCTTCTTCATAATGTCTTGGTTTTAATATTACTGACATAGCTCCAAGGTAGTAGTGTGCCTATTTAATGTTTGTATTTGCATCCCTTTGTAGAGGTTGACAGTTGGGTAAGAATGTTAAAGCTCTGTTCTCACATTGTGAAGATCTCTGTGGGTTCATTCCCTGAGATGTGTTAGTATGAAAAATATTTACCATTTATTTTTCTGTCTCATCAGTACATTTGCAGGATAACATGGGCAAATATGTAAGAATATCATTATTAGGTGAATGGATATGTTTAAATATAAAGGAATTTGTTTACTTTGTTTAGCACTCTGAATGAAATAGTTTATTTACTTTATTTATTTATTTATTTATATTTGTTGACCGGGAATGTCCGACTGGACGTAGGTCCATTTTCAGTGGAGGCTCTGGGAGAAAAGCTCCACAGTTAAAATAAACAGACAGTAGTTACATTGGATTACATAGCGATTAACAATTTACATAGCAATTACTTACAACATATTTACAGATGAAGAACATAGTACATCAGTAGACAACTAAAATCTTTATCTGTGAAGTACATAACAGACATTAACAAATGTTACAAGAAGAAGTTCCTGCTTTATAATAAGTACTGGCTTATGATCATCTGAGCTTGCTATAATAAAGGTAGTTAGTGGAGTGGAAAGAAAGGTAGTGGTTGGATGGGGTGGTTGATATTAGAGTGGGAGTTGCAAGGGCATAGCCAGCATGTTTTTAGGTGTGCTTTTAGTAAAGTTTTGAAGTGGGTGCATGATGGTATGGAGGTAATTGTGGGTGGGAGGGAGTTCCATAATTTGGCTATGGTGCAAGAGAATAGTGCTTCACCAGCAGAGTTATTGGCTTTAGTGATCTGCAAGTGATTTTTTTGCTGGATCTTAGTGGTCTGGTGGTGCAATAGGGTTGGAGTAGATTCTGGAGGGATGGGATATTTAGTGGATGGTTTGCTAGTTTGTGGGCGAGTGAGAGTTGATACCATTGAAGGAGGTGATGGAGTTCAGGCCAGCCCAGTCCAGCAAGTGAGAGACAGTGGTGACTACGGTAGGATGCTCCTGTGGTGAATTTGGCGATTTTGTTGTAGCAGGTCTCTAGCTTGTTTAGATCACATTGCCTTAGGTTGGTATATATTGGAGAGGCATAAAGTAGGGTGGAGATAAGGTGGGAATTTGCTGTTGAAATCTTTGCTGCTTTGGTGAGAAGTTGTGAAGAAGGTGAGAAGGTGAGAAATATGTATGTCTGAGCAGCATGTATTTGTATGGGTACATTAATCTCAGACATCAAAATACAGTATCTTTTGGTATACACATCTTTAGTGATTCAGCAGGTTACGCACCTGCCTTTAATACTGGAACAGCAAACAGGTACTGGTTGTTATCTCTCTCCAAGTGATTAGATTAAATTTTAAATTGCTGGCACTGCAATGCAGCATTAGGGAATGCTGCACTCCCGAGTGTGCCATTCATCTACTTGAAGTAAGCTCCCATGACGCTTATCGAAAAAAAAGTAGGGGTCTTTATATTTAAAGAACAACATAGTAACATTATTTGCACTATTTATGTTTATGATCTTATTAAGAAAATTCTATATATTACTTATCTACATATGTTTGCAACATTTTTTTTATAATTTAAGCCTTTCTATAAATACACAATTAGTTCTTATCTGACCCCTTCTCTAACTTTCACAACCAGAATCTAATCTCTTTTAACATTTCTGCCAAGCCCATTTAGCATTTACATTATTTCTTTAACCCATTGATTTCAAATAATCCAAATAATATTACTTTTCTATCTATTTTGCCAACATATTGTTTGTTATAAAATCCATATTCAGTGATATCCATGCTTATGTCATCCGATCCCTTTATATTATCCTAATACTTTTCGTCTCCTATTTTTTCCATAACTTTACAATTGTTTTACATTTCAAAAAAATTACATGTTCTGCAGTTTCTTCTCCACCACACTTACTATATACTCTTTCATTTCTTTTTTATAAGGCACATTAGCTTTCACTGTCAGTTTATAGAAAATCTCCAGAAAAAAACGTAACATTCAACAATATTTTTACATCTCTCATTTCTATCTTTCATGACTTTAAGGTAACTTTCTTCTAATTCTTTCCATGGATATACATAGAATCATTTCCCCATTAAATTTTTATACCATGTTTTTTCTGTCTTTTTCCAAGTCTTCTGTATTTATTTTGTACTTTATGATTTTTTTTTCTTAATAAGCCCTTATCGCCTCAGTTTTCTTCTCTCATTCTCTTTTATATCTTTCAACATATATCATTTTTATTGCATTTATGTTTTAATAATTTAGTTAGTAAATTCTCGTTATTATCCCTCATCCACTTGAGCACTTTATACAAATTTAAAGATGCTGGATATACAATAGGGTTAATTATCTCCAGACCCCCTTCTTCTTTTCCTACATACAAAATTCCTCTCTCTGCAGGATTGAATCTGGACCCCCATACAAAAGAAGATATAATATTCAGTATTTCTTTTTCAAATAGTGCTGGTATATGACATAAGCTAATTTTCCAAGAAACACTGAATTCAACAAATAAACTTTTTTCTTAAATGACAACCTTTCTTCAGAAAATCACACATCTATTTGATCTTTCTTATAGGATTATTCCATTGCAAATATAAAATCTCCTGCTTACCAAATCTAATCCCTAATATTTCTGTTTTTTGCAAATTAAGTTAAATTTCTCTTATATTACACTGATATCCAAATCTTTTACTTTTCTCTTTATTCCAGCTCATACCTGTTATGTGTAAACAATTATTTAAGTGCAGTATTAACTCATCCATCCCAGCTGTCTAGATATTAATATAATATAATTAGCATAAGATAACATGACAGAGATTTCAATGTCTTCTTTAGTTATGTCTTGCCTATTTCTTATCTTGATAAATATTACTTGTTACTGCATTCATTACTAATGCAAATATTATGTCACCAAAAGGGCATCCTTGTCTAATTCCTCTCTTAATGTATATTTCTTCACTTAACCACACTTTAATTGATGCGTTTACTTTATTGTATTTATAAGACCTAACACACATGCATTTTTATTTTTTATACATATTATATCTATTCACTAAACAGCTCTCTGCCTCTGTACCTAACGCCTTGGTTGTACAATATGCTGACAACTCCACCCTAATATGTACAAGCTCCTACACTAAAATACCTCCACACCATAACCCAAGACTCCTTTCTAGCTGTTGAAACATGGCTCACTAACTCCCAACTCATTCTTAATCCCAATAAAACAAAACTACTTCTCTTCAGCCCAACAAGAGACCCTCACTGTACCATTCTTTTAATATGTTCTCTAAAAATAAAACAATGATCACTCCAACAACCAACACTAAACTACTTGGAGTAGAAAATTGACAGTAACCTGAAATTTGATATTCATATAGCCCAAACAAGTAGGTTCACAAGAAACTAGTTCTCCTGTATCAGAACAAGCAATTTCTTACAAAACACATAAAAGCCACTATAGCTCGAACACACCTCTTCTCTACCCTCTTGTACGCCTCCCCAGTTCTAACCAACTTCCGCAAATCAGTCTTAAACAAACTGGAATCTTGCTAAAATAAAATTAGCAGGTTTGTGACAGAGGCCCCCATATAGGACTTGTCACTGTACATCTCTAAGACAGTTAAAGTGGCTTGAACTTCTTCATTTGATAGAATTTAATCAACTAACCTTTTCAAACAAAATATTCCATCACCCCAAGAAAATTCCTGCTGTGCAAAGTCTAGTACAACCATATGCTACTAATAGAGCTCTATACCCCAGTAATCAAAACCTTCTAAATATCACCAAAGCTGATGATGCTGTGAAGTCTCACTTCTCTAATACTATTTCTAAAATATAGAATAAGCTACCAACCCAAATGACATCCAGCTACTCTACTACAGAATTAAAAAAGCTCCTTAAGTCACACTTCATGAACACCTGGTTATGTTCTTGCAACTCTCTTGGGTAAGCACTTCCCTAAAAACACTGCAATTAATCATAGATGAATATGCCACTTCACAGTAGCAGCTTTCATCAACTGTATAAAATGAGCTTGTTAGCATCTCAGAGTGCATTACTAACTGAACTTCTCCTTCGATATAATTCTACTCTCCTCTATTACTTAACTGTTAATCTCAAAGAATCACGCTTGTTAATAATTGTTGATTTGTTATTCCTGTAATCACTGTTACTTTATTTCTATGTAATCATTGTAACTTTATCTTCATGTACTCACTTGAATACTGTAAATGCTAAAATGTCTGTAAACTCTGTTATGTCTGTAATTGGAGCTTTTCTCCCCAGGCCTCCACTGAAAATGGACCTGTGTCCAATCAGACTTTTCCAGTAAACAAATGTAAAATAAATAAATAAACATAAGTATTGAATATATCTCATAGGATCCTATGTTGTATAGAATCAAAAGCTTTACTTAAATCACCTACCATAATTAACAATTTATCATGTCTATTTAATATGTCATCCACTAATTATCAACCATTAATAGTTATTGGTATCCTTTACCTTTAATAGTAAATTAGGTATCCTGTAGTATATGTAAAAGTTTACTTTCCATCCTTTTTTGTATGACCTTCATAAAGATTTTGTGATCCATATTATATAATACTATAGGCCTCCAGTTCTGAATATAATTTCTATCACCCTTTTTCCATATAAGCTTAAAACAGAACAATGGGTTTCTGTTTTGAAATGCTCAACATTTCAGCCGGTTTTCTCCCTGTTTTCCAATCCCTTTATAAGCAATGATTACTGAAGCATGTAAAAGCTATAAATTCAACTGTTTTCTGGAGAAAGTACACATCTTTACCATACTGAGTCAGTCTCACTTTTAAAAAGGAATTCTCACACCATTAGAAAGCTTGCTTTAGTCTCTGAAATGCTTACATCAGCACTGCTATAAAGTAACTATAGTTTGCCAAATGTTTCCTCCCCCAAACTGATTTTAAAGAATGTGTGCATACAACCACCCATTTAGTGATGTCACTGCTCTCTAGTCCTGCCCATGCTAATAAGGTGTTCAAAAGGATCAGTTTTAAGTCAGGAACTCCTTCTCTTTGCTGATGTTGCTTGCAGAGTCTGTTTTGTCATCGGACTATAGGGGAACTATTTCTTAGTCTGTTGTGCTGTTAATAGGTAAGCAATACCATTATTTTCTGCGGGGAACTGGTCAAATTGCTTCTACATGTTTTATGTTTTGTTCACGTTACATTTTTTATTATCACTGTTCTTAAGAAGTCTGCCATTCAGTGGTTATATTTTCTTTTTTCAAACTTTATTGAATCACCAGAGAAGAAAGATAATTAAAATTTACATTACAGCTCCATTCTCTTCACAAAGCATCTGTTATAATCTGGTTACAGCAAATATTTTTTTGTTTGACTTTTTGCGTGCTGTGTCTTAGCTGATTAAATTCTGTGCAAAACTGGAAACCACCTGCTGCCATTAAGGTTTTGGAAGCCAAAATATAGTTTGATTGCTTGGCAATGTTTTAAAGCTGATTAAAGTCTGTGCACAAGTAGAAGCCATGTGCAGCCGTTACTGTTGTGTGCCCCATTGTTTTTAAACTTAGGATCTTGGAAGTTAATGTGTTGTTTGTTTGTTTGCTGTTGCTGCATTCAACTTATTTGTCTTAATTTAATATTTGCACAGAATCTTAACTCATAAAAAACAAAAATGCTCATATAGCTTTCCTCTGCTGTATCAGTCTGTTCAAGCATATGCTGAGTGAAAGCTGAAAAGTTTTTTTTTGGATTCCAAAAAGGGAATGCAATGAGAGCATTTCTGTCCTTAATTACTGTAGCTGCTTTCCTGCACGGACACACAATTTTATTTCACTTTTCTTTATTGTAGCTTCTCCAGCACTGAAAAGTCTGTAGATCCTGTAAAATACTTTGTTTATTTCTGTTTATTGCAACTACTGACATTATAGTTACTGATCCATCCAAGTAAAGGAATGAGTTCATGTACGGTACCCAGTTTCTGTCCTTTGGCATGATATTTGTTTAGCAGATTTCTTGAGCTAAGAGGTTGAAAAGTGTGATACGGGTTATCTGTAAAGTGCACCGCTGTAACTGCAGGGTAAAGGGGGCGAGCACCCACACCCACCACTTTAAATAAAGTCATGAACTGTTCCCCCAGATCCTGGCGCAGATTTCAGCAAAGCTGTGCCAAAAGAAATGCGAAAATGGGCATCAGAAAAAGAGAAAGTAAGTGTGTGTGTGTGTGTGTGTGTGTGTGTGTGTGTGTGTGTGTGTGTGTGTGTGTCTGATAGTGCATGTATGCTAGTGTCTGCACGTGCGTGTGTGTGACTGCACTCAATTGAATGGATATATACCAGTGTGTGTGAGTGGTCAGCAAATCTGGCATAAGGATAGCAGTGTACACAACATGGACTAATAAGAATAGTCCCAAAGTTCCTGCTGTCTTTTCAAAGCCATGTACTGTAGTCCATGTTTTTGAAATCCCCCTTCTTGTCATGGCTGCATATGCTTATTGTGATCCTAACTCTCAAAGTACATATTTTTGCAGAATGTCCAAATTTTGCCTCATATTTTGGTCTAGATTTGTAAAATTGTGGTTTTCTAGCAAATTACTGGCAAATCCTTAAAGAGTAAAGTTAGAAAATAATGCCAGAAATTTGAGTTTCAGACTTCATACCCTTCAGAACATTCTTGCTAATACAAAACCTGTTATTTTATAAACTTTCTAAGTTTTGAGAGAGATATTTAAAACTTGTCCCTATTTTTGGGCCTTTGTCCCATTTTTTTTTTTTTTTATGGCTTTGTCAACATTTCTTGTACTAAGAGGTTGAGAGGTATGATTGTGATGCCAGAAGTTCTAAAAACTGTGGGAGAGATACAGTTCTTCATTGCTGGAACAAATACAAGTGACGAGGGTAATTTGCTGAAATGAAAATAATGAAATTCCTTTTGATTTCTGGCACAAGAACAGTAAGACAGAAAAAAAATTGCTACCAGATGACTGGTGTCATCTAAGCAACAAAGACAAGCTACAGAGGGGTGTAAGGCTAAAGGTGGCATGCCTCAA
>NC_056743.1:1808884077-1808916925 GCF_019279795.1 Protopterus annectens | reverse complement strand
TGGGGAATTTTAGCACCACCATTTTTTTTTATGGAGGATAGTGTCTTGGTTCTGTTTGGGATAGCACACCATGATCCACCAAAAAGTATTTATTGAGCGCTTTCGTTTTTTAAGTAAAAATCTTCATCAGAATAACAGACACATCCAATAACCATTTATATATATATATATATATATATATATATATATATATATATATATAATATTGACCCAGCTTAAAATACCTGCCCAAATTCATTAATGTTAATTGACAATTACCTAAAAGGTATACACCACTAAGAATATAACAGTGCAAATTCATAGTAATATATATGCATCTCCTTCCAGGTAAAAACAAATCAGCATTCAGAACTTTTAAAACACATATAAAAAGGAACAACTTTTTGTGCAAAATATGCAAACCATAAAAAAACATGCATCATAATATTGTAAACGTGTGTATATATATATATATATATATATATATATATCTACATATGTATATATATATATATATATATATATATATATATATATAGATATATATATATATAAAACTGTCTGAAACCATTTCTGTTGTATAGTCAGATAATTCTGTGTGTATCCCTCTGCCCTAAGCCTAAGAATAGGGCTTATGGAGAGATTACTATTAAGGCCTGGTTGTTCAGTGGCATTAGTTCTGAACTGCCATCTCAATTCTTGCAGTTCTAGAAAGTCATTTAAAGGACCTCCCCTATCACCCATTACTACATGCTCTAAGATAGTGAATAAAAAACTATGCCTTTCATTATTAAGGACGTATACAGCCAAAGCATTTCTGGGATCTTGTTTTTTGATATCATAGAAATGTTGATATACATTAGTCTTAAGGGCATTAATAGTCTTCCCAATGTAAAAGCTTGGACATGAATCGCACAGGGAAGTTAAACTACTGACTTAGTACCACAAGAGTACTTCTTTTTATGTATATACCTTCCATAATTGGGTATTTTTACCATAGTACCATCCATAATATGCTTACATTGCAAGCAGAATCCACACTTACACATACCTCCTATCCTAGTAGTGGCCTTACAGTTCCTCTCTAACATGTTTTTAAAAGTAATGCCTTTCTGGTAAATTATTTTTGGTGTCATTCCTACAATTTATATAAGGTCCTGATTGGTGTGAAATAAATTCCAATTATGACAGATGATCTGTTTATTACCATTGAATTGCTTGTTATAACTAAAAATAGCCGACTTCTTAAATCCATCAGTCTCTACATTAGGTAACCCCATTTGTGGGGTATTACCTTTTCCAAGCAAAGGAAAGAAATGGTCCCTTTCTCTTTTAGCAACCGCTTCATGCAAAATCACGTCTAAAAATAAACCAGGGTAACCCCTTTGTACAAGCATCCTTCTCAATACTTGAACCTGATATAAAAATTCATCCCACTCAGATATCATCTTGGCTAAATGGACACCCTGTCCCTTAACCAGAGAATGTCCTTCAAGGATGCATCTGCAGTCATCACATATGGGTTGTCCTGCCTCAGGCAGCCCTTCGGTCGGCCGGATTCCAAAGTCTGGGTCCGCCGCTGATGTCGCCCTTTCCCCGACGTCACAACGCCTGGGGTATAAAAGCGTCAGCCGACGCCATCTTCCTCAGTCTTTCTTGCCGCGTGGTGCCCGAAGCAGAAGCAGTTCGCAAGTGCCGGTCGGCCAGCTCCTGTATTTTCGCTATCCGAAGACTTCAAAAGCTAAGTACCCCGTTGTGGACTCTTTCTTGCCTCAGCCGATGTCAGAAAAAGTTAATAATTGATGTTCTTCATCTCACATTGCTGCAGTCCTAACACTTGGGTAGTCTGCTGTCCTTGGTCGGCCCGAATATCAAAGTATAAGGCTGACGTCGGTCAGGGCGCATTTGACTGACGTCAGGACGTCAGGGTACAAATGCACATGACCGACGTCATATCCTCAGTCTTTTTTGCCGCATGGTCCGATGCAGAAGCAGTATTGCAAGTGCTGGTTGGCGTTCTGAGATTTTTCGATTTAGAAGTTTCAGACCGAGTTCAAAGTTGGCTAAGTACCCCGTTGGGGAATATTTTGGTTTTTTCTTGCCTCAGTCATTTACCGGATGTCAGAAAAAGTTAATAATTGCATTTCTTGTGGGAAACAGATACCGCATAGAGATTATCATACTTTGTGTATTCCTTGCTTAGGGCCTGAGCACGACGTTGTTGGCTGTCGCTCTTGTGCTAGATTTAATAAACGCACTATAAAGAGAAGGTTGGATTGTGCAAGGTTAGTCTTTGGGAAGCGGTGCAACTATAAAATGCCGTCGGATGCTCCGCCCGCTTCTTCGAAGAAGCGCAAGGACAAGGCAGTTAAGCCTAGGCTAGAAGAACCGTCTGTGCCAGACGCCGGTTCTTTGGAGGTGTCGGTGGAGCCGGTGGCTCCACCGGAGGTTTCTTTGTGTTCCCAGGGTGAGACCTTATTATTGCAGGATGTGGCCTCTCAGGAGACTAGTCAGGCTGAGGGGCTTCTCATCTTACTATACTCCCTCCCTTCCCAAGGTGGCTAGGCCCTCTCCTTCTGTTTCAAAGGCTTCCCCCAGGGGCAGGCCAGGTTTGGCTTCAGTTGGTGTTACCCCTAGCTCCTCAGGTACTGTGCCCAAGAAGCATATGCTTAAAATGGCAGAAGATTTGATTACTTTGATTAGGGTTCTATGCCCCTCCTGATAAGAGACCTCGGGTGGATCCTGAGCTGGGGGTTTTGAGCAGGCTTGATGTTTCAGAGTCTTCGGCTGAAGACTTGCAGGAGTACTCTCCTTATTCTGATTCTGATGTGGATGATTCTACTCCTTCTGCTACTCCTCCTGAGGATTTTTCTGTTTCAGAAACTCTTCATTCCATGAGGGAGCATTTTACGTGGGAGGGTACGGAGTTCTCTGATTCCACGAAAAGGCTTAGGGAATTTCTGTTTTACCCCAGCATAGGCCTTTGGCTATACCTCCTGTTTTGGATGTAGTGACGATGTTTTTACAGAAGCTTCCCTTAATCCTGATTCTTTGCCTCCTGCTCCTGTTAAGTCGGATAGGTATTACAGGGTGCCTGAAGCTCATAAGTATCTTTTTAAGAGTCCTAGGGCAGACCCAGAGACTGTTAGCCAGGGGCCTAAAGGTGTGAAGGCTTCTGTTGTTAAGAATCCGGTTCCTGCAGACAAGGAGGCTAGGGCCTTGGATAGATGGGGAAAGAAAGTCTATACTTCTTCCACTCTTGCTATGAGGGCTCTGAATTGCCAGTTTCACATGTTGAAATACCAAAATTATCTCCTTTCACTATTGAAGTCTAAGGTTGATGCTCTGGCAGTAGGTATTGATTGTAAGGAGTTGCAAGATTTAGTGCATGTTTCTGAACAGGTGGGTAAGCATTCTTTGCAATGTGGTTTTGATGCTGTACAGGCCTCGTCTAGGGTGGCTGCTACTGGGTCAGTCCTTCGCACGCACGCCTGGCTGAGGGATCAGAATTTGTCTGACCATGTTAAGACAAGGATTTTAGATGCTCCTTTACAATCTGACATGTTGTTTGGTCCTCCTGTTGAGACAGTCTTAAAGAAAATGGAAGACAAGGCTAAGTCTATGCAGACTGTTAAAGATTTTTTGCAGGTCCAGCCTCCAAAGTTTAGTAGAAATTGGCCTACTAAAGGGTGGACATATCCTTCTTATGGTTCACAGTCTAGGGGTAGATCTAGACGTGGTAAGGGCAGAGCCCAGGGCTCTTTCAGGCCTAGAACAGGGAGTTCTCCTGCACAGGCTTTGGGTGAGGGCAGGGGTCAGTCCTTTCGTCAGCAGACCCAATGACCTACCTTTTCAGCTGCCAGAGCCTGCTCGTCTGGCAGCACCCTTGGGAGGAAGGTTGGCACTTTTCAAAGAAAATTGGAGTTTAATTACCCAGGACAGATGGATATTGGATATCATTCACCACGGCTACAGGTTTTATTTCCATACCTTGCCTCCTTTCAAAGGCATGCCAGACGTTCCTCCTCCACAAAGACTAGAGGCTCACAAACAGGTTTCTCTGTTGCTCCAACTAGAGGCCATACAGCCGGTCCCTCTGCCAGAAGTGGGCCTAGGATTTTATTCTCGCCTGTTCCTAGTACCAAAGAAGGGGAACACGTGGAGACCAATTTTGGATTTATCTATCCTCAACACTTATCTGGACATTCCCAAGTTCAAAATGTTGACGTTGCAGCAGCTTTTACCTCTGCTGGGCAAAGATCATTGGATGGTAACTTTGGATCTCAAGGAGGCTTACCTTCATGTTCCTATCAGACTAAGTTGCAGGAAGTATCTGCGTTTTCGAGCTGGGACTTCTCACTATCAGTTCTCTGCATTGCCCTTTGGCTTATCTACTGCGCCCAGAGTGTTCACGAAAGTTCTGGCTCCAGTGATAGCTTTCTTCAGACAAAAAGGAATACAGATCTATCCTTATTTGGACGACTGCCTAATTCTGGCTCAAGGAAGAGGAGAGCTTCTTCATCATTTGGATTATGTGATAGCAGTGCTAAGATGCCTAGGGTATTCTGTGAACGAAATAAAGTCCAGTCTAGTACCCTCTCAAGACATGTGCTTTCTGGGTGTGAGACTGAATACAGCATCCCAGATGGCCTTTTAACCCCGGACAAACAAAGAGTCTATCCCTTTACTTCCATCAACTATCTCATCAGTCCGGCTGACTGCAAGGACAGTCCTTCAAGCCTTAGGGTTCATGGCATCTTGTATTCTGGTGCTTCCCAATGCCAAACTGCATATGAGGAAGCTACAATGGTATCTCAAAAATGTATGGACACAGCACTGCCAGGATCTAGACACTGTCATTCCAATAATACCTTGCATTCAAAGGGAATTTTTGTGGTGGGCTCAGGAATGTCACCTAAACAAGGGACTCTCTGTGACCCGGCCAGAGGCGAGTCAGATTTTAACGACAGATGCCTCAGACAAAGCTTGGGGAGCTCATCTAAATGGAAAGTGGATACAAAACAAGTGGCCTGTCAGACTACAACATCTACAACATGAAGGAGATGTTAGCAGTCCAGTTTGCATTAATTGCTTTCAAGGAATTGCTTCTTCCAGGACAGGTGTTGATTCTAACAGACAACACAACTGTCATGTGGTACATCAACAAGCAAGGGGGAACGCATTCTTATCCACTATGCAGGCAAGCAATGATTTTGTGGGAGACTGCTCTCAGTTTACAGCTCAATCTTCAGGCAAGGTTTCTGCCAGGAGCACAGAACTCCTTAGCAGATGTGTTGAGCAGACAATTATGGATCCCCACGAGTGGAAATTGATCCTCATGTATTTCAGAAATTGACAGTGTCATGGGGAACTCCAGACATAGATCTGTTCGCTTCTCCACTAAACCATCAGCTGCCAAAGTTTTGCACAAAAAGGTTTCATCCCACAGCTTGGAAAGTGGATGCTCTTTCTTTCAATTGGAGCAATCTTCATGTATATGCCTTTCCACCTCTGCCTCTCCTCCCAAAGGTACTTCTAAAGGTCAGACAGGACAAGCCAAGGATGATTTTAATAGCTCGGATTGGCCTCGACAACACTGGTACCCATTACTGAGAAGTCTGGCATGAAGCCTCCATGGCCTTTGCCTTCGATTCCACACCTGTTGTCGCAGGAGGACAGCCATTTGCTGAATGTCAAGCTTCACTCTCTGCACCTAACAGCCTGGCATATTCTGTTTTGAACCAAAGTGGGCCTCCACTTCCTCAGCAAGTTTTGAATGTTATTTTGGAAGCTAGGAGGCCTAGTACAAGGAAAGTGTACGCAGACAAATGGAAGAGATTTTTGTTTTGGAGTGCAGCAAAAGATTTTGATGTTTCTGAGCCTAATTTGAGTGTGGCTCTTCAATATCTTACTGAGTTACTGGACAAAGGTTTGTCTTTGTCTTCTATTAAAGTTCATGCTGCAGCAATTTCAGCTCACTATGATTGCAACCCACCATTGTTTTCTCATCCTTTGTTCAAGCAATTTCTTAGAGGGGCAAAGAATATAAGACCCCACGAAGAGCTCCTACTCCTGCTTGGGATCTCAATTTTGTGTTGGAGAAACTCACTCTACAACCTTTTGAGCCTGCAGCTACTGCTGAGTTGAAATATTTATCTTGGAAGACTGCTTTTTTGTTGGCCATTACCTCTGCAAGAAGGGTTTCTGAATTACAGGCCCTTATGGCAGTTGAGCCTTTCTTGATTTTCCATAAGGATAGGGTCTCATTACGTACTAATCCTTCCTTTATGCCTAAGGTGGTTTCTAGTGTGGCTTTAAACCAAACTATTCATTTGCCTACTTTTTATGCAAATCCCCAAAATAAAGGGGAAAAGATTTTGCACACTTTAGATGTCCACAGGCAGTTGCGTTATTATTTGGACAGAACTAAAGGGTTCAGGCAGTCTCAGCAGTTGTTTGTTTCTTTTGCCTCGAGTTCTCAGGGCAAGCCTGTATCAAAACAAACTATTTCTAAGTGGATTGGGTTTTGCATTGCTTTCTGTTATTCCCATCATGGCAAGGAGATTCCAGCTGGGATTAGGCCTCATTCCACTAGGGCTACTGCCACCTCAACAGCTTTTTTGAGGGGGGTGGCAACCAAGGATATTTTGGAGGCAGCTACTTGGAGTTCTGTACATACTTTCTCTAGGCATTATCACCTGCCACTTTACTCTAAGTCCAGGGCTGGTTTTGCCACTGCTGTTTTGCAGGGCATTTTGGCAGCTCCTGCTTCCTTGTAGTTAGCCATCCTCCCTTACCTCTGCTTTGGGATTCTACCCAAGTGTTAGGACTGCAGCAATGTGAGATGAAGAACATAGTACAGTTTTGTACCTACCATAAATGTAGATGTTCAAGATCCACATTGCTGCAGTCCAATTTACCTCCCTCCTTCCCTCTGTAGTTAGAGGCGGTTGTGTGGGTTGGGTTGTACATTTTGTGTATATTGTATATATTGTACATATAGTTAGTGCAGGGGTGGTTGGTTGGTTGTTTGCTGTCTTTTGGCTTTGACCTTTATTTTTAGGGTCTTCTGACATCTGGGGCAAGAAAAGACTGAGGATATGACGTCGGTCATGCGCATTTGTACCCTGACGTCCTGACGTCAGTCAAATGCGCCCTGACCGACGTCAGCCTTATACTTTGATATTCGGGCCGACCAAGGACAGCGGACTACCCAAGTGTTAGGACTGCAGCAATGTGGATCTTCGAACATCTACATTTATGGTAGGTACAAAACTGTACTTTTAACTTGTGGGAAACAAATACCTCATAAGGATTTCCACTCTTATTGTCTTCCTTGCTTAGGCCCAGACCACGGGCGCCTCGCCCGCCTGCTCTGCCTCGCTTCCTTCAACCGACGCACTCTTAGACGTCGTTCGGAGTTCGCAGAAGAGTTTTTTGGGGATAGTTTTGCTTTCAAAATGCCGTTGGAAACCCCGACATCACATTTAATTAAGAAACGGAAAGACAAGGACCGACACACGCGGACCGCGGTTTTGGCTGAAACCGCGGCTAGGCCTACCGCGAGTGTCTCTGTCTCGGCTGATACCAAGTCCTTGGTACTTCCAAACCCTGAAATAATACAACCGACAGCCTCGGTCCCGGAGGCTCCTACCGAGTCAGTTACAGACTTGCCTTCCGAAACTGGTGTATTGGAATCTTCCGACACCATACCTTTAGATAAAGCTACACCAGCACATGGTGCAGCCAGGCCTCCTGCATCCATGTCTATTAAGGCCTTCACCAGGGCTAAAGCTGCAAAACACACTAAAGCCATGCCTCCCAGAGTTATTCCTCAGGGACCTTCTTCTAGTTCACAGATTTTAACTTTAGCAGAAGACCTGATATTGGAAATGTTATGGGAGATATTTGGACAATATTATTCTTTGGAATGGAAGCGAGATGGAATTACAGAATTTTTTGAGTTATATAAACCATAGCACAGATTTTTTAGACTTTACATACACAATAGGCAGGGATGAAATAAATTATCTAGATATTACTATCATTAAAGACATAGAGAAGAGAAGCTTTAGAACAACCATTTTCAGAAAACCAACCTATTCTAACACCCTATTATATTTTAATAGTTTTCACCCACTCCATCAGAAAAAATCCCTGGTTAAGGGACAGGGTGTCCGTTTAGCCAGGATGCTATCTGAGTGGGATGAATTTTTATATCAGGTTCAAGTATTGAGAGGGATGCTTGTACAAAGAGGTTACCCTGATTTATTTTTAGATGTGATTTTGCAGGAAGTGGTTGCTAAAAGAGAAAGGGGCCATTTCTTTCCTTTGCTTGGAAAAGGTAATACTCCACAAATGGGGTTACCTAATGTAGAGACTGATGGATTTAAGAAGTTGGCAATTTTTTGTTATAACCAGCAATTTAATGGCATTAAACAGATCATCTGTCATAACTGGAATTTATTTCACACCAGTCAGGACCTTATCGAAATTGTAGGAATGACACCAAAAATAATTTACGAGAAAGACATTACTTTTAAAAATATGTTAGAGAGGAACTGTAAGGCCAGTACTAGGATAAGGAGGTAATGTGTAATTGTGGATTCTGCTTGCAATGTAAGCATATTATGGCAGGTACTATGGTAAAAATACCCAATTATGGAAGGTGGTATATACATCAAAAGAAGTACTCTTGTAGTACTAAGTCAGTAGTTTACCTTGCCCTATGTGATTCATGTCCACGCTTTTACATTGGGAAGACTCTAAATGCCCTTAGGACTAGGGTATATCAACATTTCTATGATATCAAAAAACAAGATCCCAAAAATGCTTTGGCTGTACATGTCCTTAATAATGAAGGGCATAGTTTTTTATTCACTATCTTAGAGCATGTAGTAATGGATGATATGGGAGGTCCTTTAAATGACTTTTTAGAACTGCAAGAATTGAGATGGCAGTTCAGAACTAATGCCACTGAACAACCAGGGCTTAATGGTAATATCTCCATAAGCCCTATTCTTAGGCTTGGGGCAGAGGGATACATATAGAATTATCTGACTATACAACAGTAATGGTTTCAGACAGTTTTATATATGTATGTATGTATATATATATATGTGTGTGTGTGTATATATATATATATATATATATATATATATGTGTGTGTGTATATGTATATATATATATATATATATATATATATATATATATATATATATATATTTTTTTTTTTTATTTACAATATTATGATGTATGTTTTTTTATGGTTTGCATATTTTGCACAAATAGTTGTTCCTTTTTATATGTGTTTTAAAAGTTCTGAATGTTGATTTGTTTTTACTTGGAAGGGGCATGCATATATATTACTATGAATTTGCACTGTAATGTTCTTAGTGTTGTATACCTTTTAGGTAATTTTCAATTAACATTAATGAATTTGGGCGGGTATTTTAAGCTGGATCAATAAAAAAAAAAATATATATATATATAATATATATGTGTGTGTGGTTATTGGATGTGTCTGTTATTCTGATGAAGTTTTTTACTTAAAAACAAAAGCGCTCAATGAATACTTTTTGGTGGATCCTGGTGTACTACTTTTTGTTTTTCAAGGTTTGGAATATCTGTGGATTTTCTTCTATTTGGGATAGCATGATCCATGCACTTATGTAAGTGCTTATATAATTAATTTGTGTATGATTCAGTGTCGTAACTGTATTGCCCATCTGCATGGGTGCCATAAAGTTTGCCACTTCTGTCTTAAGAAGCATGAAGTTGACTTTGGAGAAAATTTTTACCGTGGTTTCCTTAATGATGGATGGGGGCAGGATGCGGATATTTAGGGTGATTAGCTTATGGTTGGATCTGACCAACGAGGAGTTGACTTCAAGTGTGGAACACCGGTCACTCATGTTGGTAATGGCTAGGTCTAGGATATTGTTGCCCCTGGTGGGGGTGTGAATAAGTTGATCCAGGGCATTGGAATTTATGAATTCCAGAAAGCGTTGAGTGAAGGAGTTGGTACATGAATAATTTTCCCAGTTAATGGTGGGGTAGTTGAAATCGCCCATTATTAGGGTGTTTGGTTGAACCCTAATATTTTCCAGTATATCAAGAAAAGAGGAGTGGGAATCCTGGGGCATGGTGGGGGATCTGTAGCAAGCTACAGTTTGGATTGCAGTTTTGCCCAGAGTTAGTTGCACTTTGATAACCTCGAATGCATGATGCTGCGCAACTAGCCTGGAGGTGTGGATATTCGTAATTAATATGGACATACCTCCGCCTTTGGTGTTCTAGTCCAGGTTAGATGGCCGAAAAGTGTGGTATGAGTTATAGCCTGGTAATGTAGGGGTGCTCTCTAGAGCCTTGAACCAGGTCTCAGTCACTGCACAGATATCGATGTTCTTCATTTTAAGGAGTGCCTCGAGTTAGTGCATTTTGAGATTTAGACTTCTAGCATTGAATAGCATTACCCTCAGTTTTTGCTTGCCTATCCAGTTCCATTTAGTAATGCCACATTCCTCCTTCCTTTAAGAGAGTTTATAATAATTCTAAATTGCTCCTAGCTGTATTATACTAGAATATCTCTCCATACTTTTGTTACAATCTGTACTTCCCAAAACATTAACCTACCTTTATTTCAACTGTTTTACATCACCAGGAAGTGCCACATATTGTTTTGTTGAATTGAGGTTACATTCATTGATGCCCTGCTCCCTTCACCCTCGCTCCACTTGGGCTCTCCCCTACCCTCCCCCATTTCCAAACTACTCTTCCATGTAGATTTTAACGCCCACAACTCCAGCTGCCACAACATACATCTAATATGTAATCTTCAGCCAGTTGGAGCTCTCATAATATTATTCACTCTCTATTGCTACTGTGCCAAGCAAAGCAACTTATCCTTATTTACACCACAAACATTTTAATCCATTATATCCTGCTAGTAGTTGTACACTATACATTCAGAAATGACATTACGTAATGCACTTCTAGTCATTCTCCTCTACTTTCTAGACTAGCTCACCAACTATCAAACTTTCCCAATACACAAGTACACCTCACCCCACCTATGCATATATCTACCCAACAAATCCCCTGCCCACCTCTCCCTTACAGCATCACCCAGCCTCTACCACTCATCCACCATAGATGTATTCAGCTACAAATATATAAAACTGAGGTATCCATCACCAGGACACCAGTAAAACTGAAAAAAAAGCCAGTTTGATTATACACTGTCTTACAATAAATTGGAGACATTCACCCAGACCCTGGCCTCCCCTCCACCAGCAACCTTTCCGTGACCAAACCACACCCAGTGCCCAAACTGCTAAAACACATGTATCCTGCAAGTATAACCTCCACTTGTTAAATATGAACCTGAGAAATGTGTAATAAAATCTATGACATCCATGCTTACATAGCTGTCTGCTCCACCGATACAGTAATTGTTACAGAAACCTGTTTGAAACCAGAAGTGTATGATAATGACATCACCATTTCAGGACTTAATATGATCTGCATTGATAGGGTAAACAAGCAAACGGGAGATGTTACAGTTCTCTTTAAAAACTCCCTGCTTAAACAAGAGGTTCCAAAATGTAACAATGCTGAGATAATTTTATCAACACTAAAAATTAGCAGTCTGTACCTCAGCTGTATACATACCACCAGATAACATTAGTACTGCTGAAAATCTCCTCCGCTGGCTATCTCAATATCCAGTATGAAGCCCTTATTCTAGGAGACTTAAACATGGACTGGCAGGCAGCTTATAAACTGTCCTAGCTCAACAGAATCTATACATTTATATGGCTTTATTCAATTTCAAATCCCACTAGAATAGACAAAAACCCCATCAGTTAGTCAAACTTATACTGGATGTTCATCAATAAACCAGACAAGTAATTGCAGTTGGATTTCTACCAGACACTATAAGTGATCACCTGCCAACATATGTCATTAGAATAATAATATAATAGCCAGAACAAACAAATTATATACAACCAAATATGAAATTCAGTCAAATTCAACAGACACCTTTATTAAAACGCTATCAGAGGATAATTGGAATTTACTGAAATCTATGCATGTAGACTGCAGTCTTCCATTTCGGTGACGTTTTCCAAAAAAATCCTTAATGCCTTAGCTCCATTCTGCAATAAGAGATTCAGATCCAACCCTGCACCTTGGCTCACTAAGGAAACAAAGCAACTTAAGTTAGTACATGACAAAACATGGAAAGAAAGCTGTAAACATAAGACTCAAAACTCGGTACAAGTATGTAGGCACATAAGAAACCTTACTAAACTCCATATCACACTAGATAAACAAAATACTGTAATCACCTTTTAAACAAGCATAAAAAAAACTAAATTTTTCTGGTCATCCATAAATAGTTTACTACACCCTGGCCAAGCTACCACTCTTTCCCTAGCAGCCAGTAACTGCAGTGAATCAGTCCTCCTCCCAATTCAACTACTACTTTATACAGACTGTCTATCCCTAGTTAACATTGACTCTACTGCATCTGTCTTTCTCAACAGATCCAACTCTGTCCCATCACCGTTAAACCTCACCCCTGTAACCTACCTTCACTACTTCAATTGAAACCTACTATTTTGACTGCTATGACAGATTAACTAAAAAATGTGGCTCCCATTGCTTTCACCATCTCTATACAGATAAATGGGTCCATATCTGGACAATATGTTCCTCCATCTGGAAACATTCCTGTATTACTCCATTACACAAAGAGGATACATCAGTTGACTTTAACAGTTATAGACCCATAGCTATCCTCTCCCCACTTTCAAAAAACCTTGTGTATCCACACACAACATTAGTATCTCAACTCCAATAACTTACTTTCCAAAACACATTATGATTTCAGACCCCATCACAGTAAACCACTGCCCAGCTGCATTTTACTAACACTGTAAATCAACTTTGAAATTATGGCAAACTTGTGTCAACAATGTTCTAGACTTGTCTAAAGCATTCGACACAGTATAGCATTGGCATTTACTCTCTAAGCTTGCTTCCTCTGGATTTTCTCTGTATTCCCTACATGGTTCCTTACCTATTTGAAAGAAAACAAGCAGTCAAATGGGGCCGGGATTATTCTCCTTTTGAACCTGTAACCATAAGAGGCCCGCAAGGCTCAAGTCTTCAGACCACTCCTTTTTAACATCTTTGTAAACCCCATACTGCCACACAACACACAAGGATTGTCCAGTATTCCAGCAATTCAGAATTAATATTTGCAGCCCCAACTCTCTTCAGACTCCAGGAATTTACTCAATTTCTTTTACTGCTATAGAAACCTGGCTAAAACAAAATTATGCCTGATCCATAACCCTAACAAAACAAATGATGTGAAGTTGTTCTATCTCACCATTCATTCTTACTGATGGGTTCAGAGCTAATCCTTCGGCTCCGATTCGGCCTGCTACAAAGCTCGATGTTTTCAAATAGCTCGAGGCCAAGTCCCTATCCCATGATGCACCTAGATTTACCTCAGATCTAGTTTGCTGCTGCAAAGGATCGGAGGTTCCCGCTAGCTCGGGCCAGTAAAAACCTTACTTTTCAGTATTTTCAAATATTATTGATACCTTTCTTATAAAAAGTAGTTCTAGTTGGTCTTATAGCTTTCTGTGTGTTTCCCTATTCCCTTGGTGTGCTTTTTCATATATTAATATTTGGCCTTGTTTTTCTTAGGCCTAGTTTATCTTTACTGTTTAAATAGTGACTGTCACATTTTTTCTTACCAATAGTTAATTATTAAGAGTGTGTGTTTAGATGGTGACCTTTTGTCACAAATTTAAGATAACTAGAGTTTGGTTAGTGTGTTTCTGTAGTAATTAGCTTTGTTGTTGCATTTAAATAGTGACTTTGTCACAACTTTTTATATTGTCTGCTTAGATAAGTAGTGTGTTTGACTTGTTAGCCATAGTTGAAGGATTGTGTCTTTTGTATTTAGTCTGTATTTTAGAAGGCTTATTATTATTATTATAGTTTGTAGTTGTTGGATGTGTCTAAATTTTTGTCGATGGCTGATTACAAGGACAAGCACCCTAAATCAGGTTTCAAAAAAATGCCCTAAATGGCCGAAAATGTCTGTCACTGCCAGTCATGTCAATTGCGTTTATTGCTTAGGAGCATTACATTTGCAAGAAACCTGCTCCATATGCCATTCCTTTTCTTCTCAGGCTCTCCAAGAGAGAAAGAGGAAACTTATTGATAGGGGTTTATTGAAACCTTCTTTCCAGGAGGCTTTGAGTGACCAGGATAGATCTAGTAAGTCCTCAAAGTCTTCCAAGACTTCCATGGAATCAAAAAAATCTAAAAAGTCTGTGACATTGGCTCCACAGGTCTTGGAGCAGACTTTCTTATCTTTTCAGAGCTGGTCCCCGATTTTGGAACCGGTATTCAAAATTCCAAAATCTCCATTATTACAGTCAGTACCACCATCGATCCATTCATCTTGGTGTTACATTAGCCTTTCAGATTTGGATGTGGATTGTGCGGTGCAGAAACTTTTATAGGCACCGGCCTTTGCAAAATTTTGATCGGCTCTGACCCAAGCGGCTTCGGATCCAAAGACCTTTATGCCAGCTACAACTCTTCCTCCTCCAAGCCATACCAGTCCTTCGGAGCTGGAGGAGTCAGACTTCTTGATTGTGGAGCTTTCGGAGCCGATGCCTGCTCCATTGTCTTCGGCTCTGTTCACTCTGACGTCCTCAGTGCTAATCGAGGACTTTAGGAGCCAACACTCTTTTGTCGGGTCCAGGGAGGATAGTCGGACTGACTTGTTGGTTCCGACTCTGCCTCTCGAGACTTCGGCTCTGATGAGCTCGGCTACTACCTCTGACTCAGAGCCCACTGTCACGGTGCTGGGGTTATCTACAGTTTCCTCAGATCCGGCAGTCCCTTCGCATTGGAGCAGGGATGCCTTCAAAGCCATAAGGAGAGTTATGTCTCCTAAGACATCCTCAACCTTAGGTCCGGCTTCTTCCTCCCCTAAAGCGCCTGTGTCTGCTTCTGCTTCACAGATCCTTTCAAAGCGTAGAGACCCAGAGCCTCAGGAAGCCCCATTGGGTGGGCCATGCTCTTCCAAGACCTCACCAGAAGCTACCACTGATGAGGTTCCCAGGAAGAGTGTTTGTAAGAGGAAACATCTAGACTCCCCTCGGGAATCTCTAATATCTGATACTGACTTGAATGAATCAGAAGGGTCCCCACCGTCCCCCTCTGAGGATATCTCATTTGCTGAGATACTAGAAATCCTTGGGCAGAGGGGTGACTGGCATTCCACAAACCCTACTGAAGACGAGTCGGTGCTCCTGTAGGCTTTCGGGCCTCAGCCCTCTACCTCTTGGGTGTCTCCGCCCTTCGATGAGCTTATGCAGCTGCTCTCACAAAGGGCGTGGGAGTCTCCGGGCACCATGGAGCCTGTCCCTTGGAGGCCTAATAAGTTTATCTCTGCTCCCCAAGACTAATCTTTTCTGACCAACGGTGTGCCAGTTTGATGCCATGGTGGTGGCAGTAGCCACCAAAAAGGAAATGTCAGAAACGTCCTCCTTCTATCCAAACTCCTAACAAAGGCTCCAGGATCATGGCTAGATATGGGAAGCACACTTTTAGTACAGCGACTTTTGCACTCCGTTCGCTCAACTACATAACCCATTTCACGAGACTGCAAAGAGATCTCCTTAAAGAGCTGGGAGATGCTCCAGGGTACAGTAGCTGCAGGAACTTCAGACATAGTTGCTTCCCAGCTTGTTACCTTCAACTCCATTGTTAACTCAATCATGCGCCTCATTTCTTATGCAGCTAATGGACCGAGTAGGGCAGCGGGTACAGGAATTACTCTTAGGAGACACTCCTGGATGCGCTTGTGTTCCTTCACGGAGCCCTTCGTCATCCTTTGTGAATACCACTTTTGAGGGCTCGTCTCTTTTCAGGCCCAAAGTCAAGGAAACTTTGACCAGGTGTGAGCAGGAAGGAAAGACACTGTCTGCCGTCGAAGTCTGTTTTTCCACCCCTATCAGACCCTACCCCAAGGGTCAAAGGGGAGGGAAAATGTGGTTCCGAAAAGCCCAAGGAGCCTTTCAGGACACACATGGTGAACCCCCCTCCAGGGGCAGAGAAAGGGGCAATAATGGAAGATGCCACCCTTGCGGTAGAGGGCGTCTGCAAAACCAGGGCGACAGAGATCACTTCTTTGGGAATCCCTACCAGCGCTCCCGAAAGGAGGCCTGACTGTCCTACTCTGGAGGCAGTCGGGGGTTGCTTATATTTTTATCCAGATGCCTGGCTCAAAATAACAAACGACAGCTGGGTACAAAGTATCATTTCCAGAGGATATTTCATTCCTTTCACCACACCCCCTCCACTGACCAGGAAAATCCTGGACGTTCCACCCAGTTACAAGGAACATGCTACAGTAGAGGTCCAAACGTTGCTAAGAAAAAGTAATTCAACCAGTCCCCACAGACCAGATAGGATCCGGAACTTACTCAAGATTATTTTTAGTTCCAAAAAAGACAAGGGACTGGAGACCTATATTGGACCTCAGCAGGCTAAACAAATCTGTCAAGAAAGAAAAGTTTTGGATGGTCACGCTTCAGTCGATACTTCCCTTTTTAGGGAAAGACAATTGGATGTGCTCGATACATCTCCAAGATGCGTACTACCACATAAAAATGGCCAGACCATCCAGGGATCATCTGCACTTCCAGCTGGGAGCCAATCATTACCAGTTTCGAGCCCTACCCTTTGGTCTCATTACAGCCCCCAGAGTGTTTACCAAATGCATGGCAGTGGTCACGGCTCACCTGAGACATTTAGGATTCCAGGTGTTTCCATACCTAGACGATTGGCTGCTTACCGCCACCACCAGGCATCAACTCATTCAAGCCAGGGACTCCACTCTGTCACTCTGCAGTCAGCTGGGCATTGCAATAAACTCAGAAAAATCTGCCTTGTCGCCATCGCAACATACCGTTTTTATCGGAGCAGAACTGGACACTACCACCACCATGCTAAGACTTCCAGTACAGCAAGTCTTACTACTCCATGAACAGGTCCGCAATCTGATATCCAAAGACAAGGCTCCAACATCAGAAGTTCTAAAATTGTTGGGTATGATGGCAGCAGCAATTCTGGCCATACTGCTGGGTTGCATGCATATGCGGATACTGTAATGGCTTGTTCCCTCAATGGTCTTAAGAGCTTTCCATGGCTCACCTGATAATGATCACATACTCTTGCAAAAAGGATCTTCTGTGATGGTTGACTTCACTTCATGTCACGGTAGGTCATCCGTTTGTTTTACCCCCATCAGCGGCCACAGTGACCACAAACGCTTCCCTGATAGGGTGAGGGCATTTTCAGGGAAGAACAGCCCAAGGCACATGGATCGATCAAGAGACACACCTGCATATCAATGTCCTAGAAATGAGAGCAATACGTTTGGTGTTGCAGTGCTTTCAGGACTCTCTTCCTCTGGGTACGATTGCGATTCAGACAGACAACTTGTCAGTAGTCTGGTAATTGAACAAGCAAGGAGGAACCAGGTCATATCCCCTTTGTCATGAGGCCCTAAGAGTATGGCTGTTGGCTATTTCCACCCAGAGCTTTCTGTTAGCAACTCACATCCCGGGGAAATTCAACGTGATAGCAGACAAACTGAGCTGAGCAATTTTGTTGCTCCATGAGTGGTCCCTCAAGAAAGAAATAGTGGACAGGATATTCCACAGGTGGGGCCAGCCTTGCTGCGACCTTTTTGCCAGTCACATGAACACGAAATGCAGAAGCTACTTTGCCCTGATTCCCCCTCCGGGGGAAACCTCAAGGGACGCACTCGTTCACGATTGGCCTCCGGGTATCCTCTATGCTTTTCCACCAATCCCGTTGACACCCAAAGTTCTTCAGAAAGCAAAAACCCTGGGAAGGACCATCATTCTAATAGCCCCTCATTAGCCTCGTCAGATTTGGTTCCCCTTCCTTCGACTTCATCTTTTGGAGGACCCTTGAATTCTGGACCCTGTTCCGGATCTTCTGACGCACTTGTCGGGGGAACTTCATCCTTCTTTGCAGTCCCTAAAGCTGACAGCTTGGCTGCTCCAATTCCCATCATAGCCAGGTTCCATAACCTTTCCAATGAGACAAAGCAAATTCTCTTATCTTCTCACAAATCTTCTATGAGAAAGCTATTACCTTAGCATATGGAAAAAAAATTCTATTTGGGCCTCTAAAAACAATATTGATCCTTACCAAGCCCCTATGGCCTCCATTTTAGAGTTCTTCACTATGATTTTCAGCAAAGGAGCTGCAGCAGCAACGGTTCATGTTCAACATGCTGCCATTTCTAATTTTCATCTTGGATTTGAAGGATTGAATATTATGTCACATAAATTATCCAAAGCCTTTCTTAAAGGGACCTTCCATCTCAGACCACCTGTGAAATCTCCCTATTCCTCATGGAATCTAAATTTTATGCTTTCCCGCATTATTCTCCCTCCATTTGAACCAGCTTCCTCATGTGACCTCATATTTCTTTTTAGTAGCTATTACTTCTGCCTGCAAAGTGTCAGAGCCTTCTGTTAAGCCTCCTTATCTGATTTTCCATGCTGACAGAGTCTCACTTCGAACAAACCCCTCCTTTTTACCTAAGGTTTGCACTAAAACTAATCTTAATCAAATTATTGCTTTGTCAGTTTTCTTCCCCCAATCACTTCAACAATCTAGAATACATGCTGCATAAACTTGATGTTCACAGACCGCTCAGATTCTACTTGGATAGAACAAAGGATTTTAGGAAATCTGAGCAGCTTTTTGTTTCCTTTTCAAGACTCCAGAAAAGGTATGCCAGTGGTCAAAACTACTCTGTCAAAGTGGTTATCTGATTTTATCACATTTGCTTATTTAGCTGCCAGTATGCCCTTACAACAAAAAATTAAGGCTCACTAAACCAGAGCAGTGTCTACATCCTCTGCCTTTTCTGCCAGACTTCCTATAGATAACATTTGTGCAGCAGCCACTTGGTCAAGACCTCATACCTTTATCACTCATTACAAAGTTGACAGGGCCTCCTTTGGATCCACTGCCCTGAAAAATATACTCCCGTGAGCCACCCGAGATAGATGGTGCTTGAGACGGTGCTTGAGACGCTACCCATCATAAGAATGAACATCGAGATAGAACAACTTCACATAAAGAAGTTATGTACTTAACATATAACGTTCCATGTGAGTTGTTCATCTTGCCTTCATTCTTATGTCCCTCCCTCCTAGGCTTTTAGAAGACCGAGATGCTACATCCTTCCTGGTTACTCAACCCTTCTGTGCTTTCTCTTATGGAGTTCTAGAATGACATGTGGTATTATACGCAGCAAACAAGATCTGAGGTAACTCTAGGTGCATCATGGGATAGGGACTTGGCCTCTCGCTATTTGAAAACCTCGAACTTTTGTAGTAGGCCGACTCAGAGCAGAGGGATCAGTTCCGAACCCATCTGTAAGAATGAAGGCGAGATGAACAGCTCACATGGAATGTTATGGGTAAGTACATGACTTCTTTATCTTTACCCCATAACTATATAGTAACCAAAAACAATCTTTCCTAAGTACATCACCCAACAACACTGCAATAGAAATAGTTACACACAGTAAATCTTTCGGCTTCTCTCGTTAGGGGTGGCCACATTGGATCACCGGTCTGCAGATTGAGTGGCTTTGGAGTTTTTATGGTGTTGAGTTGCCAGCCTGGCACCCAAACTTCACAAGACATAGACACGCACAGACACACACACACACACACACACACGTACTGCATGTCATTAAACCTCACTCGACCACAGGGAGGACATGCTGACTCTGCACAGAAGGCTCTGCAGCTAAGAACTGAACCAGAGAAGTACACTCCTAGGAAATGTCATTGGCGAAAATCTCAAGTTTGAATATCATATCTCACAAACCATAAAAAAGACCAATGCTTCCTCTGTAGAGCCAGACAGTGCCTTACAGACATAGTACTGCAAACAGCCTCAACATGCTTGCTCCCAGCTTTTCTTTATTCATCACTTGTCCTAACTAACCCAAATGCCACTTTAGAATCCAAGCTAGCATCCTGCTTAATAAGATTGCAAAATTTGCCAGTAAATTAACACATAGATCCCACCATTGTCGAGCCTTGAGACAACTTAACTGTCCCAAAGTAAGCAATGTCCTAGAATATAAATAAACATTCACAGTTACAGTCTCCATATAAACAGTCTTACTACCCAGATAAAATGCCCCACACTAAAAAATATCTCACTACCTTACTGCCCTTCAACGGACCTTCGCTTTGCTGACAAGTTCTTATTAAAAATAATTAAGTAGACTCACTTTACTTCTGCTATGTTTCAAAATATGGAGCACCATCCCCAAGCACATCAACTTGCTGGCAGACTGTTTTAAATTAACAGTCTGCTCAAACTGCATCTGAAAAATTCCTGGTCTTGCTCATGCTAATGCTTGGCACCCAGCTGGCTCTAATATCCCAGCATTTCCATTCCCCCTCCTTCCTTTCCTATCTTAACCTCCTCCCTTTCCAGTCATACACACCTCATTTTCCTATTTAACCTAAATCTTTTCTAACTTACCTTCAATAGCTATATCCTCAAAATGCCTATACTGCCTGTCAGTACTTACCAAGATACAACATATGTTCTAAAAGTTACTTTAAAATAATTCTGTAACATGACTAGCAAATGCACAAATGTTACTGACGAGACCGTGCTTAAACTGTTAACTTCTGCTTGTAGTAATGTAATGGAAAAACATGACCAATTATATTGCTAATTGTACATGTACACATAGTATGCCATTGTATAATATCTTGACTGATTAGATGGAGATTTTATCCCTGAGCCACTACTGAAGCTGGGTTTTGCCCAGCCATGCTCTCCCTGTCAACAAAGACAAATAAAATAAATTATTCATACTAGAGACTGGAAAAACTGAAATAATTGAGCTAGGAACTGATACTAGTGAAAGTGTAACAGTTTCTGTGATCTTCCCATAGTGCTGTGATTTTTATGAACAATTGTACAACATTAGTTCCTCTTCTAAAGTTATAAATCCACCTGTCTTGTAACAATGATTTTTTTTTCTGCTTAATGTAACTGCTGTTTTTCTGAGAACTGTCTAAATTCATGTAATATAAATGTATCGTGATGGAGGTTTCTCTCTGGGACTCCACTGAAAATGGGTTTTGTCCAGACTTGCTTTCCCAGACAAATGCAAAAAAATAAAACTTCTCCTCTCCTCAAATTTCTCTAGACAAGGAGTAGTTTACTTGATCTGGCTCCGACTTTAATTCAGGCTGTTCATCCTTCTTATAAGGTGGTTTCTGGTAAAAATAAAGAAGGGATGCTTCTTTTCCTGAAGAAAGGCAAGATTCTGAATCTGGACAGGAAGATGAAGGGATATATGACTGCTTTTCTCCTCAGATTTCTGATTCAGACTTAAGAGGAAAGAGTATGGTATCTGATTCTCTCCTTGGGGGGTTCTCTTTCTCTGAGACTATTTCCAGACTGTGACTGTGTTTTCATTGGAGAGCAATGAGCTTTCTCAGTCACTCAGAAAATACTTTGAGCTGTTACATATAGAATTTCCAGAACCTTCACCCACTCCTCCAGTGCTGTCAAGTTTTGGAGGACGTGTCTCAAGGCTTGCTGTTTTCCTGTTAGTCGGCCTACTGCCCTTGAAAAGGCAGATATTGTATAAAGTTCTATAATCTTTTAAGTTTTTATGTGCTCATCCCAAACCTGACACAGAAGCTGTAGACTTTAGTTAGTCCTACTACTGCTAAACATTTAGGTAATTCCAATCCTATATTTTTTGACAAGGATGGAAAAATAATTGGGGGGTATGTGTTTCTACAACTTTGATTTTTAGAGTTTTGAATTGTCAGGCTCATATGCTAGTTTATTATGACTTATTGTGAAAGTATGAAGAATGTTTTGTGTGCAGTTTCTTCTTGAGGAAAAATCTGCTTTAATGGTTCAATTTATTCCATTTTACAGGTTGGAATTCATTCCTTCCAGTGTGTATATGACTGTTTTGGTACTACTTTTAGGGCTATGCCCACTGGTACTCTTTTGCATAGGTTTGTCTATGTGTGTTCACAAAAACAAATTTTCCCCCCTTTGCAGACTAGCCATGTTAGCGTGTGATGCAGCTTCACACAGCAGTCTCACTCTACAGGCATTCTACATGCAGTCGGAGCAAAGGTTTGTGGCAGACATGATGTGCACAGGGCAAGGGCAGACCCTTAAGAATGCAAACTAAATTGAGGGTCTTCCATGATGTGATCCATCTGTGGGGAGTACTTTAAGTTAGGCCTCTCTGCTTCCTTTCTGAACAGTTAGCTGGCAAAATTCTGCTCCAGGACAACATGCAAGAAGGCCTGGAAGACTAATGCCTTTTCATTTAATTTGACAGGAATGGTTCCTGTATGCTTTTCCTCCTTTCCACTGATATCCAGTATATTTCTGAAGATTCAGAAGGAATCCCCAAAAATCATTGTCGTGCCTCCCTTCTGGCCCAGGCAACAGTGGTATTCTCTTTCTTTGGAAATGGCCAGGTGCCAATTACCACAAGCTTCCTCACAAACTGGATCTATACACATAAGATCAGGGGGTGTTTGTTTCACCCCAAGCCTAATCAACTTCAGCTGACTGGATGATTTATTTCCCTTTAGGCGCTTGTTTACCGAGGACGTGCAGCGGGTATTAATGAAGGCAAGAAAACCTGCTTCTAGAAAATCATATATTAGCAAATGGAAAAGATGTTCCAGTTGGGGCAAAGAACATAAGCACCCATTCAGGGCTAGCTTTTCTCTGGTTTTACAATGTTTGTGAGTTACTATTCCTTGGTCTTTCTTACTCCTCCAAGGTTCAGTTATCAGCCAGTTCAGTGTGTCTGCCCCCTGTATCCTCCTCCTTTCAGTGCATTCTTATGTCAAAAGGTTTTTGAATGTGGTTTTATCGAAGGGACCTCCAGGAAAACCGGTAGCTCCTGTGGAAGAGACCTCCAAGAAAACTGGTAGCTCCTCCTCTGATCTTAATTTTGTGTTAGAGAGGCTAATACTTGTTCCACTTGAATCATCTTATCTGTCTGAGTTGAGGTTCTCGACAGGAAAAACTGTTTTACTCGTTTCTGTGACCTCTGTAAGAAGAGTGTCTTGATTTGCAAGCTCTTATGGTGAGTCAGCCCTACCTTTTCGACAGAGAGAGGGTTTCTTCGAGAAAAAAATCCTTTTATGCCTGAAGTGGTATCTAGGTTTGTTTTAAGATAACACTGTTCGTCTCCATTTTCTTTCCTGAACCTAAAAATGAGGTAGAAAAGATACTGCATAGCTTGGATGTTTACATGTAACTTGAGTACTGTCTTGACAGAACAAAATTTCTCAGGTCTTTGGATCAATTGTTTATTTCTTCTGAGAGTAAGAAGTGACAACCTGTGTGAAAACAGACTATTTCCAAAAGGTTGTCTCAGGCTGCTACCTTTTGTTGTTCTCACCATAACAAAACTATTCCACGCAGAGTCTAGGCCTACTCTACCAGGGCCTTTGCTTCATCTATGGCTTTTTCGAAAAGGTTGGATGCTAGAAGTATTCTAGAAGCAGTAGATCGGTCATCTCTGCATACTTTTATAAAGCACTACTCCTCTAGGTCTCAGTTTGGCCATACTAGGTCCATACTCCAGGAGCACCTGGACCATTCCCCTTTCACTTCCCAAATATTAGAAGGCAAAATAAGCTACCCATATAGTTAAGGCTACTACACCAGTGATCATTATGATAAATATAGCACAGATGAATAAGTAAATTTACCATAACAGTTGATATTTAAGTGATCACTGCTGCAGTAGCTGCTCCCTTCATCCATCCCGTCTTTTGTTTTTTATTACGATAAGTTGTGTATATATAGTTTTACTCCTAGCTATGTCTTCTCAGGGCTCAGTCTCCATCTCTTGGCATGAATGCTGTGAATGGCTTGCCACTGTAAAGTGTGGTTTTAGGTAGGTCAGTATTTACATTGGTGGCCATAATCCCCTTTTTATCTGCTTCATCAGACATTTTGTCCTTCAACCTTTGGAAGCCATAGTAACTCTGAATGCCTTCTCAATGGGCTCGGTGGGAGATTACAATGGGATGATGGTCCAAGGTTTATGGACATTGAATGAGGCCAATATTCACATAACTATCCTAAAGATGTGGGTAGTTCTGCTAGAGTTATGGGAACTTCAGGACCATTTTCCTGTTAGAGAGGGTTCTATTCAGACAGACAGCATGATAGTACTTTGTTATATCAACAGTCAGGGAGGAATCAGATCCATACCCCTTATGTAGGGAAGCAGTGAGGATTTGGCAATAGGAAAAGGCCTTTCACATTTTTCTTATAGCAGCACATATTCTAGGATCTCTGAATTGCCTTGAAGACAGAGTCAACAAATCCACTCTGATGCCTTATGAGTCGTCCCTCATTCCAGCAGTAGAGAAACAGATATTCAGTTTCTGGGTCTTCCCTTGTTCATTTGCCAACACCAGATGAAACAGGTATTTCACCAAGATAACATCTCAGGGATAGTCACCTAGGGATGCTATATGTAATGGCTGTCTGGTCTTCTTTATGCCTGTCCCACCCTTCCCTTTGATTCCCATTTTTTTTTTCACAAAGCAAAGAGCAATCAGTAATCAAGTGCAAGGCTTCTTGTCATCCTTATAGTCCCCTTCTGACCCAAGCAAATCTGGTCCCCCCTTCATTCCCCTTCTCAAGCCTCATCTCAGGGAACCCCCCCCCCCATATTAGATCCAATGCAGGATCTCCTTTCACATCCCTCCGGGTAGCTAGGAAGCCTCACCCTGATCTCCCCAACCTCAAGCTATCTGCTTCATTTCTCGAGGTCCACTGATGGTCAAATAGACGTCCCTGTCTTCCAAGGTGATTAGAAGTTTCACTGCTACTCAGAAAGCGTTGATCCATAGACTCTGTTGTGGAAAATGGAAACTTTTTATCTGAGAGGCCTCTCAAGGCATTGATCGTAGTTCAGCTTCTGTTGCATACGTTCTTCTCTTCCTAGTGCACATATTTGACTCTGGCACTAGTTTTTCTGCCATTAAGGTGCAGTTTGCAGCTATTTTTAATTTGCATGCAAGACAACAACTGTTCATTAGCCTCACATATGTTTTGTAAAGCCTTTTCTGTGCAGTTTTTCTACTCAGCCCTCCATTTAGAGAATTGATTCCTGCTTAGGATGTAAATTTCAGTTTGGAGGTATTGACAAAACCCCTATTTGAACCAGTGTCCATGGTTGCTTTTGAACTTTCTTTCATGGAAATCAGTTTTTGGTAGCCATTACTTCTTCAATGCTTTCCAGGATCCAGGCAGTTTCTTTTTCTGTGCCATACTTGTTTTTTTTCTTAAGGACAGATTGCACCTCCATGCACACCGATTCTTTCTTCGTAAAGTGGCTTCTGAAAGGACTATGGTGCAACTAATTAACTTAACAGTGTTATTTGCCAGTCATTCTAATAAAAGACAATGCATTCTCCAAACCTTGGATATGCATAGGCAATTACAATTGCTTTTAGAGAACGAGAACCTTCAAGGAGGACTCAAATTTTGTATTCTTTATAACTAACAAACTAGGTAGAAAAGTTTCCAAAGTTACACTTTCCAGACTGCTTTCAGACTAGATTACTTGTGTCTATGCCTCACAAAACCAGCCATTGCTGTCATTTCACCAGGGGAAAGAAAACTTCTGATGTTATGTTATCCTATCTCGCCTACATTCTGTACTGATGGGTTCGGAGCCGATCCTCGGCTCCGACTCGGCACACTATACTATAGAGCGAAGTCTCTAATTGGCTGAGCTATTCTACATCCCAGGATGCACCACCACTACTTCCCAGATCTCGTTTGCCGCTTGACAGCAATAGACGTGGTCTCGACTTGGCTGGGCTAAGTACTCTTTACTGACAAGTTTTCTGTCAGAATTTCTCTTAATTTTTCACCCAAAAGCTGTTTTAACAGCTACTTATCACTTGTTGAGTGTTTTGTTTGTGGAAAAAGTTGTGTGAATTTCTTGGCATTAGGTTCCCGCTGTAACTGGTGGGGGTTCCCTCGCGCTCTTCTTCGGGCAGTGTTCAGGCCTTGCTGTTTTAAAGAAATTGTTGTAAAAATTGTTGTATAATTGTTTTGTGTGGTATTTGTTTCTCTAACGTCTAGGTCCCGTTTTAGTTAGTGGGGCCTTGCCCTCGCGCTCTGTTAGAGCGTTGTTATAGTTTCCTTGGTCGATCCTGCTTAAGTTAGAGGGATTTGGCTTGTGTGCTTAATTTTTGTCCCTAGTTGGTTTTTGGTTGCTTTCTAGTGATGTCGAAGGAACACAGACCTTCGGGTTTTAAAAAATGTACCAAGTGTGGGTACAAAATGTCGATAACGGATGATCACACTCTGTGTGTTTATTGCTTGGGGCCTAAGCACCTTCAAGAGTCGTGTAGTGTATACCACGCTTTTTCCTCCCGTGTCCTCCAAGAGAGGAAAAACAAATTGATACTGAAAGGGATGATCTCCCCTTCCTTTGAGGAGGCTTTATCTTCTTCCCCCTCTCCCTCCAGGAAGAAGTCGTCTTCGGCTCCGACCAGTCCGTCGGAGCTGACAGCAAAGAAATCAAGGCAGGCTTCTCTGTCGGCTCCACGGACTTCGGAGCCGAGGTCGGAATGGTCTGCCTCGGTGCCTCCAGCCTCGACTCCTCTGTCCTCGGAGCCAAGAGCTCGAGCATCGAGAGGTGAGTCACCTTCTTCAGCTCCAATGGTTTCGGAGCCGAGAAAGGTCGCACACTCAGACTCTTCTACCTCGGCGCCGAAGTCCCCGTCGGCTCCGAGGGAAATTGCTGTACTGGTGGAATCTCCCTCAGCGCCGATAATACTTGAGACTATTTGGAGTCGGTCTCCCAGTCTTTCGGAACCGGTGGAGAAGTCAACTCGGGCCCGATCGGTCTCTTCTCGGTCCTCGAGGATGTCCGATTCGGATATTGACAGGGTACTTCAAAGGCTATTTCAGTCTCCAGTCTTTCAAAAGTTAGTATCGGCTCCAGCCCAGTCGGCTCCGGAGCCGATTGTCCACCCTGTTGTTTTGGTTCCTCCTCCAACAGCCTCGGCACCGTTGGAGTCGGTGCTGGTGGAGGTTTTCGGGTCGGCTCCGACTCTTACTCCAACCCTGACCTTCGGATCGGAGTTCGGTACACGGACCTCCTCAGTCGGCCCCGGGGGTGACGTTTCGGGTCCGATGCTTTTGGTTCCGAGCCTCCCTCTCAGTGCTTCGGCTGCGGGAGTGCCTTCTACTGTTGTGGCCTCGGGGGTCGGACCATCCCAGGACTCTGGGGGTCCGGCCTTCAGGGCCATGAGGAGTGCTTTAGCCAAATCTTCCTTGGCTACCTCCACCATCTCTCCGCACCTTCCCTTGGCATGGAGACTTGTTCCTTTGTTGTCCCCTGTCTCAGGACAGCGGAGCCCTGGAGCCTGAGGTCACCCCATTGGGGATTCCTCCCTTCCTGGGGGTCCTTCCGAAGCTTCTTCGGAGGAACCTCCCAGGAAGAGACAGTGTAAAAGGAAGCACGTCGACTCGCCTGATGAGTCTCTCACCTCAGACACCGACCTCGATGATGCGGAGGGGTCCCCCAAGTCGTCCTCGGACGATGTCTCCTTTGTGGACATCTTAGAAATCCTCAAACAACGAGGCGACTGGCAATCCAATCCCCCTTCCGCTGAGCAGTCGGTATTCCTCAAAGCCTTCGGGGCTCAGCCTTCCGCCTCCTGGGTGTCTCCGCCCTTCAATGAGCTCCTGGATTTGATCTCGAAGGCGGGAGCACCAGATTCTGTGGAACCGGTGCCAGATCGCCTCGAATAAATTTTGTCAGCCCCCAGAAAGGAATTCTTATCCAAAGGTGTGGCCGTAGATGCCCTGGTGGTGGCATCTGCTACCCAGCAAGATGTGGCAGAGGCTTCAACGTCTGTCCACCCTCCTAATAAAGAGTCCAGGAGTATGGATCGGTACGGGAAGCGCACCCTCACTTCAGCGGCCTCTACCTTAAGGTCTCTTAATTACCTTACGACTTCACCAGACTTCAGAGGATCTGGTCAAGGAACTGTCAGATACCCTCTCTGGTAACCTACCTGAGCAGTTGGCCCAGACGGTTAGCTCTCAGTTGGCTACTCTATCATCGATATTGAACTCGTCCATGAGGCTCATATATGCGGCCGAAGGGGCTAGTAGAGCGGCGGGTACAGGTGTTGCTCTACGGAGACAAGCCTGGCTCCGCCTGTGTCATTTTGCGGAGGCCTTCAAGTCTTCCTTTGCCGATGCTCCCTTTGATGGGTCCTCATTGTTTGGACCCAAGGTAAAGGACACCTTGACCCGCTGTGAACAAGAGGGTAAGACTTTGACTGCCGTAGGGGCACGGTTTTCCACTCCCGGCCTTATCCCAAGGCTAGAAGAAGGGGGAAAATGTGGTTCCGCAAATCTCAGAAGACTTACCCCTCACAGCAGGATGATCCCCCTTCTAGAGGCAGAGGGGGGGGAAATTTTTCAGGAAGACGCCGTCCCAGAGGCGGCAGGGGCCCCCGCAACACTGGAGACCGTGAGTCCTTTCGTGGCTCCTCAACCTTCCAGCATCCCTGAAGGATTGCCCGACTGCGCCGCACTGGAGCCAGTCGGGGGTCATTTTTCGAGGCACCTAAAGGCATGGGAGAATATCACCCATGACCGATGGGTGCTCCAAATCATTGCCGGAGGTTACAACATCCCCTTTTCGCAGCCCCCCCCCCCTCCCACCATCCCGGAAATTCCCGGACCCACCACCCAGTCAACGGGATCTCGCAGCCTTCGAAATTTCAAAGCTGCTTCAAAAAGGAGTCATCCAACTGGTCCCCGAAGACCAGACTGGATTAGGGACTTACTCAAGATTCTTTTTGGTGCCAAAAAAGACCGGGACATGAGGCCCATCTTGGATCTCGGCAAGCTCAACCATTCTGTCAAGAAGTCCAAGTTCCGGATGGTCACTTTACAATCCATTCTCCCGCTGCTGGAGAAAGGTGTTTGGATGTGCTCCATAGATCTCAAGGATGCCTATTATCACATCCTGATAGATCAGGCGTCCAGGAGACACTTGCGCTTCAGCCTGGGAGACAGTCATTTCCAGTTCCGTGCACTGCCCTTTGGTCTCACCACATCCCCCAGGGTGTTCACCAAATGTTTGGCAGTGGTGACTGCACACCTGAGAAGTCTAGGATTCCAGGTGTTTCCATATCTAGACGACTGGCTCCTAACTGCCACCTCCAGGCGTCTACTCTTACAAAACCTAGTAGCCACTATTTCTCTAGGCGACTCCCTAGGAATCACCTTCAGTTGGGCAAAGTCCGTGTTGCTGCCATCTCCGCACATACGGTTTATCGGAGTAGAGATAGACTCAAAGCAAATGTGGGTCTATCTTCCTACAGAGAGGATAGAAACATTACAATCTCAAGTCCGAGCATTGCTCTTCAAACGCCGAGCCCCAGTAAGGATGGTCCTACAACTGTTGGGTTCCATGTCGGCTACTGTTCTCCTAGTTCCCTTAGCAAGATTGCACATGAGGATTCTCCAGTGGCTCCTGTCAGTCCAGTGGTCGTATCAGGATCTCCCTCTCAGTCACCTCATTATGATCAAGGAGACGTGCAAACAGGACCTCCGTTGGTAGCTTCTTTCCTCCAACCTGGATCAGGGGCGACCCTTCGTTCCTCCACCTCCAGTGGCCACTTTGACTACGGACGCCTCCCAGACGGGGTGGGGGGACATTACCTGGGCAGGTCAGTCCAAGGCAAGTGGCACCCCGACGAGAGTTCCCTACACATCAACATACTGGAAATGAGGGCAGTGCATCTATCGCTACAAGCACTACACAGTTACCTCCCCCAGGGCATGATTGCCGTTCAGTCCGACAACATGTCAGTGGTCTGGTACCTGAACAAGCAGGGAGGGACCAGGTCCTACCCCCTTTGCAGAGAGGCCATGAAAGTATGGGATTGGGCTATTGCAACCAACCGTTTCTTGGTAGCAACACACATTCCGGGGAGATCCAGTGTGATAGCCGACAGACTGAGCAGAACTCTTCTCTCCCCGCACGAGTGGTCTCTGAATGACAGAGTGGCAACTCAGATCTTCAGAAGATGGGGAACTCCTTGTTGCGACCTCTTTGCAACTCCTCTCAACACAAAATGTCTACAGTTCTTCTCTCTCACCCCAGTTCCGGGGGGGGTTTCCCAAGGACGCCCTAGTCCAACCTTGGCCCACCGGCCTACTGTACGCCTTTCCACCGGTTCCCCTTCTTCCCAAGGTGATCCAGAAGGCGATTCACTTGCAGTGCAAGATGATTTTAGTTGCCCCATACTGGCCTCGTCAAGTCTGGCTGCCCTTTCTTCGGAAATACGCGCTGGACGGTCCATGGTTCTTGGACCAGGTTCCAGATCTCTTGATCCACCAGTCGGGACAGCTTCATCAGTCCCTTCACTCATTGAGGTTAACAGCTTGGCTCCTCCACTTCCGACCATAGTCAGGAACCAGGTTTTGGACTCGGAAGTCATACATATCTTGTCCTCGGCCCACAAGAATTCCACTAAAAAAATGTATAACAGCAAATGGAAGAGATTCGCCATTTGGGCCCAACTCCGGGGATTGGATCCCATTACTGCCCCGGTGTCTGAAGTTTTAAAATTTTTAGCTTCCTTATTCAGTCAAGGTTCTTCGGTCTCTACCATCAAAGTTCAATTAGCAGCTATTTCTAATTTTCATGAAAGTATAGACCCACCTTTGATGAGCAATAAGTTGTGTAAAGCCTTCATGAAAGGTGCTGGGCTGCTACGACCTCCGATTTCTCATCCAGCTCCACTGTGGAATCTTAATTTCGTATTAGGTGCTTTGACCTCTTCCCCCTTCGAACCGGCAGCAACTTGTGACTTGAAATTTCTTTCTTGGAAGACTGCCTTTTTGGTGGCAATTACATCAGCCATAAGAGTTTCGGAACTTCAAGCCCTATGTGTCAAACCGCTGCATTTGGTTTTTCATAAGGATAGAGTATCCCTCAGGCCTAATCCATCCTTTGTTCCCAAAGTTTGTTCTAGTTTTTGTCTTCAACAGTCATTGAAACTCCCAGTTTTCTTCCCAAACTACTCAGAGCGGAATACATCTTCCATTCATTGGATGTTCACAGGCAGTTGCGTTTCTAGTTAGATAGGACGCACCAAACACGGAAAACAGATCAGTTGTTTGTGTCCTTTTTGGACAATAAATTGGGCAAAGCCGTCACGAAGGTCACCATTGCCAAGTGGATCAGAGACTGTATCAGTCATACTTACCTTCTTTCTAATAGAGAGCTTACAACCACTGTGAAAGCTCATTCTACAAGGGCTATGGCTACTTCGACAATCTTTCATTCCAAGCTTGCCATTAGTGACATTTGTGCTGCGGCTACCTGGTCTTCTCCTCACACTTTCATTTCTCATTACAAATTGGATGTGGCATCTCGGGGGGCGAGCTTCCTTCGGTTCCACAGTTCTCAGGAGTGTTTTCCAGTGAGCCACCCAGGAATCAGGTGCCAGGGACGCTGTCCCATCAGTACAGAATGTAGGCAAGATAGGATCACATAACATCTTTTAGTTATGTACTTACCATAACTTTAGATGTTTGGGATCCATCTCGCCTACATTCCTAATACCCACCCTCCTTCCCCCTGCCTTGGAGATCAGAAGAGACCGGACGGTTCGGTTTAGCCGTTTCATCTTGAAACACCTGGCAATGTTATTTCAACTGTCTATGACTGTGTGCATGTGTACGGACCAACAAGATCTGGGGAAGTGGTGGTGCATCCTGGGATGTAGAATAGCTCAGCCAATTAGAGACTTCGCTCTATAGTATAGCGTGCCGAGTCGGAGCCGAGTTTCGGCTCCGAACCCATCAGTACAGAATGTAGGCGAGATGGATCCCAAACATCTAAAGTTATGGTAAGTACATAACTAAAAGTTTTTCTTGCTCCTGTCATGATGCCTTCCAGGAGTTTTTGCAGGTTGAGTTTCTGATCCACAGGTCAGGTTGGACAGATTGAATGAATTTATGAAAGTTATGTGGGAGGTTGGTATAATGGTTAAGGTGTTTACCTTACAAACAAAAGGTGCAGGGTTTGATTCTCACATGGGGTAACTGGCTAGGCTTAAGTGGTCCACAAGGACAGTTAGCCTAGTACTAATCTATCTATCTATGTACTTACTTACTATAATGCTAGATCCTGTCATTCGTGTCCATCCAGTATGACAACCCCCCACCCTTCCTTTCTGGTGTCTCTTGTTCTTGTAGTACCTGAAGAATGTTAGACCACCTGTTTTTACATAGGTTCTTATGTACACAGATGTGTGTGTGTGTGTGTGTGTGTGTGTGTGTGTGTGTGTGTGTAGATATCTATATATCTATACACACACACACGCACGCACTTATATACATATACAGATGTAAATGTGTGTGAATATATAGCTAGATGTAGATATGCATGCTATATGTTTTGCAACGCATATTTACTATTGGGGCACTAAACTTGATCTGAGATCATCCTAGACTCTAGTGCATTGTAGGAATAACAGTCTTAAAAGGAGCTCGAGGCTGGAGCACCAATGCTGCCGAGTGGAATCCGATAGGAGCTTGAGGTCCCACAGGTCATATCACACTGGCAGGAATGAAATGATTTATCATTATGGTAAGTATGCAGCTTACATTTGTTCTTATT
>NC_056743.1:1808873482-1808883577 GCF_019279795.1 Protopterus annectens | reverse complement strand
AAAGAATTGACTGATACCCTTGATAAGTGTAAGCATGGGGCTGGGAGAATAAGTCCATTAGTAAGAGAATTGCCACTGGCAATGTTACATTGGAGAGGGGTGGGAAGGTTTAAAACAGCCAAGTAAAGGAATAAACCTTGTTGACTGAAAATACGGTACTTTTCCGTTATCAGGGCAACAGCTTTAACGTTCAATGTTCACACAGCTGTCAGCCCTGAAGCAGTTGTTAAAGCAAGTACAGTTAATCAGAATTTGAAACTATCCACATCTACGACTTTTAATGGGAATTTTGTAGAAAGCCTCGTTTTCAACCATTGTAATCCAGCTGAGTTCATATTTAAGAGATGAAAAGAACAAACTCTACAACAAAAGGAGGAAGCTACTACAAGATAGAGCAAAATCCTTAAAAGGTAAGACACCTTTGATCACTATAAGTAAAAAGCTAAGAGCTCTCATAAAATCACCCAAAGCAAATTTTGAGAGAAAAATAGCTAAAGACTCAAAAGACAATCATAAGGCCTTCTTTAGCTATGTTAGAAACCTGGGAGGAAACTCCCAGATATGCTCAGAACTAGTTCAAAATGATGTGAAGATTACTGATCCTACAGACATTGCCAACATACTGGCTGACAGGTTCAGTGCAAACTTCTGCCCCCCCCCAAAAGGAGAGATATCTATACCAAATGGTTGCAGCCCCCAAACATCTCAAACGCCAAGTGAGAACTGCTCTCCAAAGCAAAAACACAGCATCCATGGGACCTGATGGTGTCCCAGGCTGTGTGCTCCATGAACTCAACAAGGAATTAAACCCACAGCTAGGACAGCTGTTTAATCATAGTCTCACCTCTGGATACGCACTCCAGGAGTGGCGCACTGCGACTGTGGTCCCACTTCACAAAGGCGGTGCCTCCACAGACCCTGGAAATTACCGGCCCATTAGCTTGACAAGCCTTATCTGCAAAGCTATGGAGAGGATCATAATGGACCTCATAAATAAAGACATAGGTAATTTGCAGACTTTGGATCCAACCCAGTTTGGCTTTGTCAAAGGCAGATCATGCCTTTTAAACTTGGCTGACTTTTTCGAAACAGTCACCAAAGCCATTGATGAGGGAAAGGCAGTCCATACAGCCTACCTCGATCTGGCGAAGGCCTTCGACACAATACCCCACTCGGGTATCATTGAAAAACTCATCAGCTTAAATGTTAACCCATACATCACAAGATGGGTTGCAAACTGGCTGAGTGACAGAACCCACAGGGTCAGAGTTGCTGGCGCCATGTCAGACTCAAAGCCTGTCACAAGTGGTGTCCCACAGGGCTCAGTCCTGGGCCCACTCTTGTTTGGCATCTACTTTTCCAAAGTACAAGCAAACACAGGAGGGTTATGGCTGACAAAGTTTGCAGATGACTGCAAACTGGCCAGAAGTCGAAAACACATCTGACACAGATATCCTTCAGAAGGGTCTCACAGAAACGGATGACTGGTGCCAGAGCCATGGCCTAAAGTTAAATGCCAAAAAATGCATAGTAATACCCTTCGGGAAAAACAAGGTTACCCCTAGCTACCATATAGGTGGTAATCCTCTGAGCACAGAAGAAGTTATCAGGGACCTGGGGACCCAGGTTGACAGTAGCCTGTCATTCGACACCCATGTAGCTAAAGTAGTTAGGAAGACCTTCTACATTGCCCACCTTATCATGAAGGGATTCACATCTAGATCAAGGGAGGTCATAGTCTCCCTATACTCACTCATCAGACTAATGATCGAGTACAATGCCCCATTCGGAATGTATCTGACCCGACACTTGCAGCAGCTGGAGAGGCCACAAAAGTTCCTCACCAAAAGGATAAAGGGTCTCAAAATCTGTCCTATGCTGCCCGACTGAAAGAACTCCAGCTCTATTCAGTCGCTTACCGCTTGCTCAGAGGTGACCTTTGCCTGACATACAAGGCCATGTCTAACCCAGATTTGATGAATATGCTTCACCTCAAAAAATCTAGATCCATCAGAGGCACAAGGGCAGGAGACTTAAACCTCGACACGGCTATTAATAGGACGTGCTGGAGGGATAGATTCATCACCCAAAGACTCCCTATGCTGTGGAACAAAATCCCGGTATATGTGAGGCAGAGCACCTCGCTGGCCTTGTTCAAGAGAAATCTTGACCAATGGATGGGAGATCGCAGATATACTCCAGGGATTACCTCAGTGTCACTGCTAGACAGAGGCACAGCAAAATAATGGGTATAGTTCCCCATACAAAAGGGGTGGCGTAAGCCACAAAACTTTGGGCTAGGCTTATAAATGCCCTCGGGCAGATAGGTTCATTGTTTTGTAAAGAGCTTAAAGAATGGAAGCCAAAAAACGTGCGAGTTGGTAGTCAAACATCCAAACACGTGACGGAAAAGTACTGTGGATAACATAATCTTGAAATAAAAACCGTGCTTTTAAGTGACGTTATCCTTGATAACAAGGATAGTTATGAGCATGGTATGTTTCAAAACTACCGGTTCAGGGCTAACGGCTGTGCATTTCGTGCACCTGTTAGCACATTACAAGTGTCTGACTGCTGCCAATACAGGTTGAACTAAATCATTCTCAGGGAAGCTACTTCAGCTGATTGAAGTGCAGCAGAGCTAATACACACAGTTTTCAATTTTAACCAGCACGTGTTTCTGCTTATTAAATGCTCAGTTTTCAATTCTATGGATTTACCTTTACTTTAGCATTGCGTATCAATCACGGCACATTGCCGTTGTTAATCCCGCCCTCCTGCATGTCAATCATGGCGGGCACGCCCATACCTGCGCGAACTTGGTGGTGTGTTAATACACTTCAATTTGGCCGTCTTTGCTTATGGAACGTATAGCAAAAGACAGAGTTCATGGAGACCACTACTCACCTAACAAACCATATCAAAAGCATATTAATATACAGTTGTCTCTATTTAAGCACCACTCCAAAACATAACTACACAAATTCAGTGTATACTCTCCAAAGAGCGACCAATAAAAACAATTATAACATTTTCCAATAGTCACCAACAAGAATGCACATAAAAGGAAAACTCAGAATTACACGTCCAGTCAAACCTAACGCCATAGCTCCCATTTTTTGTTCAAGAAGCAGACAAAATACCAAAAACTACACAAACTCTAAATCGAGAATAGTTTTATATATTATATATTTCACTTAGTTTACATAAGTTTTGAATAAGTATTTTCTGAATAAATATGGCATGACCTAGCTGTAATCCTCAAGGAGTTACGAGAAGGTCTAAAATTGTACTAAGAACAAGACAAAAATTTGAGCCAAAAAATCAGACGTTTAACAGCTATTTTACCATCTCAGTTCGATATCACTCTTGCACCAGGATGCCATCAGAGGCAAACAAAAAACAAACATGTCAAGCATGTAAAAGATGTGATAACATGCCAAGCAAATAACGTTCAGACACTTCAAACTGTCAAAAGCACGCTCACTAGGGAAGCTGTCACAGTAACCTCAAAATACGTCAGTTCATTTCTATTCCACAGCATATAAAACACGTCAAGAGCAAACTCAAATTAACTTCTAACAACAAGTCATCATACGTACATCTGGTCCTCCAGCATAACGGATTCGTGTTGCAATATCAAGATGTGACATTCCCACCAGCGTGTCACAGCAGCCTGCTTCGACAATTACACCTGACTGCTTAAAATCCCCCAAACATATTACAGTTACACACGTGATTGTATGTTTTTATATACATCACAGCTGTGTCTCCATTCTCAAAAATGCTTGCTTCTATACCAAATTGCAACAAGTATCAAAGAAAAATCTCACTCTTCTAACAGTCTCAAACAACTTAGCTCCCATCAAACACTAGTTTTGCTTACCTTCATCGCCTTCTTCTTCCACTTGATCGGCCCAACTGGGCTTAGAGCTGTAATATGATGAAGAAAAATAGGTCAGAAACAGATTTAAATATTACAAACTTTTTGCGCCTTTCGTCTTTTCCCGGTTAGGGGTCGCCACAGCGGAACTCCGGTCCGGCTAATGATTGGCAGTACATTTTCATGTGCTGGCTTGCCTGGCCTAACGCACAACCTTCAACGAAGGAACGCCCATTTACGCATGTCGACACACACAAGTCACTCTAACTAAGAATCGAACGGACAGCGTCTAACTGTGAGGCGACAACGCTACCGCAGCACTATTACAAATACGGAAACAAAAATATACAAACTCATAGTCTCCAGTTGGCATGTTCAGCAACAGTGCAAACCTGCAGAAATGAAAATAACGGAACCTGTCTCCGATGAATATCTGTGGTTCGAAGACTCGCTATGTGGAGGAAAAAGACTGTTAACTATGATATAGCGCCACCTGCTGCTTTGGAATAGCAACAGTGGGCCAGCAAACGGGAGCACTGCCATCTGCTGGTTTGGATGGAGCAAGAAAACTAAGGAAGGTCAGGAAATGCGTTCATTAATTCAGGGCCAGCAATTAGCAATTGTGGGACCCAATTTGGACCATTTTGGTGGGGCCCTTCAGGTGACCCCCTCCCTCTTATGCACCTCACCTTCTTTGCTCCAGAATTCTAGATGAAATCCAATATAACTGAGAGGGTGTAAAGGGTCAAAATCAGGGACAATTTATAAATATTACTCTAATTCATTTAAAAAGTTAGAACAATTATTTTACAACAACACATTTTCTGAAAAAGGCGATATTGAAGTGTATTATACCATGAACCCCCCAAAAACGTGCACGCTGATTGGCCAGCGTGCCCGTTGTAAATCGAGTTATACTAATGGAAAAAGGTCCGGTCTCCCGGACTTTTTTCCATTAGTATAACTTGTTTTTTTAAAACACTGTCTCGCTATGTTAAATGGGTTTAACATAGCGAGACATCTTTAAAATAAGCAACGGAGACTCCGTTGCTTATTTTAAAGCTGTCTCGCTATGTTAAAATTTTAAAGCTGTCTCGCTATGTTAAACCCATTTAACATAGCGAGACTGTGTTTTAAAAAAAAGCAACGGAGAAAGCAAGATCTCCGTTGCTTTTTTTAGTGTTTCGCTATGTTAAATGAGTTTAACATAGCGAGACAGTTTTAAAATAAGCAACGGACATCTCCGTTGCTTATTTTAAAACTGTCTCGCTATGTTAAACTCATTTAACATAGCAAAACACTAAAAAAAAGCAACGGAGATCTTGCTTTCTCCGTTGCTTTTGCCCACAGCTCTGATGTACATCAGAACTGCCGCGGATGCCAGACATCTGCGGAAGGGCAGTAAACAGGCATTATACTATGCCATTATTTAAGAAAAGGAATAGTTTCTTTTCTTAAATAATGTCATGGTATAATAGCAATAACCCACTTCTGGGTGTGGGTAATGCTAAATTTACCCACGGTGGGCTTTGTTTGGTCCCTCGGGCTTCGCCCTCGGGACCAAACCACGCCAACCGTGGGTAAATTTAGCATTACCCACACCCAGGCGTGGGTTATTGCTATAATTAACCCACCAGTTTGTTTGTGCAAGAATGGGCGTGGCTTGTTTGATTGACAAGGCGGCTGGCATAGTTTCAATATGTAAATACACTGTGATTGACAGGGAATCCATGTACACAACGAACTCCATCCTCATTGAAATTACTTTCTCCTTTTTCCAGGGGGGCAAGCCCCCCTGTACCCCCCCCCCCTCTGAACAAGTGTTGTGCAACGGTGCTGGTACTGCAAACAATTTCAGCCTTTAATAACAGTATCGTTTAAAGAAACAGTTTTGTGGTGTGAACTCTGTTCGATTGACTGACTGAAATGTGATGTACAACAGGCATTTTAGTTTTATGCCCCTAGTAAAACATTTATTTTTTGGTAGTGAATGTCTATATAAAACATTGGGTTGCATTCGGCACAGATGCTGAATATTAATTACATTCCAATGTGTCAGGCGGAGTTTGGGCGGGGCTTGCTACTGCACATCTGGTGGGTTAATACACTTCAATATCACCATGAACAATCTTCTTCTTCTTTCGGCTTTTCCCGGTTAGGGGTCGCCACAGCGGAACTCCAGTCTGCTAATGATCGGCAGTAAATTTTTACGGTGCCGAGGTGCCAGCTCGACGCCCAACTTTCAACGAAGACACGCCCATTCACGCATGTCTGTCGAACACCACTCGACCGCGGGGAGGAAATGCAGACTCCACACAGAAGGCGATCCAGACGAGAATCAAACGGGAGAACCTCTTGCTGTGAGGCAACAATGCTACCGCTGCACCACCGCGGCATATCAATATCACCCTGAACAATAAAAAGTGTAAAACACTAATGTCTGGAATTATGGAACAACTGTAATCCTCAGCGGTAGCTTAGCTGGGGTGGGGTAAAAGGGACAACTGCCCCAGACACAAAGTGTTGTGGGGCACGATCAACCAATCCGAATCTCTCTTTAATGCAATGGTGGTATTTAAAAGCCAGTACTGCAGTTTTGATCAAACCTGAGTGCTGTAACCTTCTGTGTGTGGTCTAAACTGATACTTAGTATATACTGTTAAAAGAATTGACAGCGATCTTGTAGTATAAAGTGGATATACAGTATATAAAATGACACTGTTACAGCAGTATCCCCTGTCATTTCCCTCAGAAATGGGCACAGCCAGAGTGATTGATATGTCTACTGGCTGTGATATGCCAATGATGCATGATTGACGTATCATACAGATTTGCGGGTGACATCATGAATATTCATTGCCTAATCGTACTTTACCCTTTTCTTCAAGTAGTGAGAGCTCAGAGTTAATATGCAAAAGCTAGGGAAAAAATATTTGCAGTTGTAGATCAGAAGTTGTAGATTTGTTATATGCATTATTGTCATCATAAAGGGGAAAACTTTCTTTCAGATACTGTGCTTGCTAATGAAAGTTATGTTGCTCTTGCATGGTTTAAGCCTGGCTCATGTCAATGTCTTTGTGTCTAATGAGGCAGAAAGTGCACACTCAGTTACTTTAAGAACTCTTTTGGCCTGTTGTAAAACAACACCAACATCACAACAGAAGAATACTTCTTAAGTATAAAGTTTTACACAACTATCTCCACAAAACATAATGGTCTTTCACTAACACAGCTGTACCTGGTTTAAACCACACAAGCACAATTTATACTAAAGAAAATGTCAGATTAGGGAGATATTTTATACTTTTTCGTGCAATGACTATACAACTGCACCCTGTTAATGCAAACACATAAAAGTGCTTGCACAAAAACATTTCAGCCTACTGTAAGTAAAGCTTGAGGTCATTACTGTTACTTGGGATCACTGGAATTGTGTTAACAGATTATCAAATCAGCAACTGCTACCCACTACATTGTATACTTAATAAACTATGCAAATTTCAGATGAATTACTTTTTATTTTACGCTGGACAGAGTTTCAGCAACAAACACCTACAAAGTCACTATGCACTAACTTAGAAATGTAGGTAGAACAGTATAGTCAAGAGTTGGCAATTGTGCTATCCCAGCAGTGCGCACACTATTGTGTGTGTGTTCATAAAAATAGGTAGTGAATGCAAGAAGTAGATCTCCCACGAGACATGTACGTATTACTACAAATTACTACAAATTGTTTTATTGTGCAAAATGGATGGCCACGGTGGTGCAGCGGTTAGCATTGTCGCCTCACAGCAAGAGGTTCTCCAGTTCGATCTTCGGCTGGGGTGTCTTCTGTGCGGAGTCTGCATGTCCTCCTTGTTTTTCTGTGGGTTTCCTCCGGTTGCTCCAATTTCCTCCCACATCCCCAAAGACATGCTGCAAGTGGATTGGACACGCTAAAATTGGCCCTAGGCATGAGTGCATGCGTGTGTGTGCCTTCAGTGGAAGGTTGGGCACCGGGCTGGCAACTCGACACTGTAAAACTCCACTGCCAATCATGAGCAGACAAGGTGATCCACTGTGGCGACCCCTAACCGGGAAAAGCCGAAAGAGAGAGAGAGAACTTTATTCTGTAAAATCTCATGTCCCGCTTTGGTAAAGTAACCAGTGGCAACACTAAAGTGAAGGGTTTACAAGCCTAGCTTCTGTCTCATACAGATTTCTTGGACATAGAGGTTGCCAAAAGCATAAGTACTGTTGCCTGTGTCTCTTTAGTAAACAAATAAGTCCACACTACCTGCTTTCTGCATGTTGGTAATCCCAGATGATTATTCATGCAGACAAACAAAACATCAACATGTTTATTCAATGATATAGAAAATGTCACCAGGTGTTGGGTGTTGGGCTGGGTTTGGGCTGTCCTTGCTATTGTGCATCTGGGGAGGGATGCTGTTGTAAAACAATGCTGATAAAATCAGGTAGAGTTGATTAAAGGTTTCAGGAAATTACAATACAGATGTGCAATATAGGAAAGTCTGATCCTATGATACTTACTGTGACTTGAGGCTTATATATATATATATATATATATATATATATATATATATATATACACACACATATATATATCTTCATTGGGGATGGCATGGATCTGACTGTAACTTTACAGTATATTTTTTTTATTATAGTAAACTTTTTTTTTATTGTTCTTCAATGGAAGACCTGGGGGAACCTGGATCTAATTGTAATAAGCTAATCACTACGATCTGTTTGTTACAGTAAAGCATTATTTTATTTTTTTAGTACAGAAAAATTTTTTTTTACTCTTCAGTGGAAGAGCTGCGGAAGTGGATAGCGAGTGTCTTATTACAGTGAAATTATTTATTTATTTATTTTTTTGCTCTTCAAAGTAAGATGCTGGTTTGTGGTACTGGTATAGGGTTCTGGTTTTGCCAGCTATGCTTCTGACAGTGATTTACCATAACAATTATGAGGGAGAGGGCAAAAATATGTGGCAAAATCAGGGATGTCCTACAAAATTCTGGACAGTTGAGAGGTTTGCCTCCACCCACTGGCCTGGCAGAGTTACAATTACTTCCAAGTACTAAATCAGAATAATATACCGATGGTCCTTCACCACATGGGTACACCCTGCCATACAAGTAAACATGTCCCCAAGCTCCTTCATCACAGCTTGGATTTCCTGAACCTGGGTAGGAGATAGCTGCTGCGCAAGGGCCCTCTGCACACCCCCCATCTCCTAATCTTCCTCTTTTCTTCTTTTTCTCTTTTCTTCTGTCTCCCTGTTCCATTCTTCCCCATCAGTTGATTCATGGCTTACTCATACCTGAATAACAATAGCATGTATTGTAAATAGTTTTCACCTTGTATATTATGTTTTCATAGAAACATAACACTATACAGTGCTTTGACAGTGTATAGGTACTGTTTTTACCTGGTTTACTGATTGGTGTGTACATATGTCTGTGTTCATTGATGCTACATACCATCCTGACTTATACTTTGCTGCATGCTTGCCTTCCATTACCACTGTTGCACCAATACTGATCAGAGTTTATTGTTTCTTTGGTTGTAGTTCCCCCCGGACTGAGCCTGACAATGGTCCAGGTGGATTGATGCTCTACCCTGGATACCAAATTTTAAACAATGAATAAAAATATATCTTTGCACGTTCAGTACTTTACACATACTGCCTTCTTTGGAAGGCACTGCAGACATCCCCAAGCAGGCTGTGCTACTCTGAAGTAAGTTCATTTGAAACAAGAAACCCCGCAAAATCTTTTTATCCTTCTCAGTCCCTAACTTTTTGCCTCTCATGCATAATGTTTTCAGATACTAGGAAGTGCTGGGCATATGAGTCAGAGGGAATGGGCACGATGGTTTTGGGATAAAAAATAGCATTAAACGAGGTATTTAAGGAAAGTCGGCATCTCAGGAATGTCGACTTTACCGAAAATACCACACTTCTGGTCATTAGCAATGAACGTTTTGCAGGGGGCAAGCCCCCCTGCACCCTCCATGTGGGGGGGCTGCACCCCCACATCCCTTGCTACTTATATATACAAACTCCAAGATTGCACTACAGTGAGGGAAAGGGAACACTTCCCAATCCCCACTATAGTGCGATCTGAATTCAAAATGTTGAATCCACAACAGCGAATGCTAGTGTGCATTCGCTGTTTTGACTTCAACATTTTTTTTCAGTATTGAAA
>NC_056743.1:1808800982-1808868482 GCF_019279795.1 Protopterus annectens | reverse complement strand
AACAATTGAAGATTGTTGGACTGTGAGAGGGTGTTGAACCATAGCTCTCACCTGCCCAGATTTTTGCAAAATCTCACGATTTTTCTTCACATTTTTGGTCTGTTCCTCATAAAACTTGTGGTTTTCTGGAAAATCACTGTGGGACCAAACTCACAAAATAATGACAAACATTCGAGTTTCAGACTTCATATCCTTCAGAATAGCCATGCTAATTCAAAACCTGTTATTTGTAATAACCTGCCAAGTTTATAAGAGCAATATTTCAAATTTGTCCCTATTTTTGGGCCTTAGTCCCCCCATTATTTTTGGCTATTTCCAGATTTTTTCAAAAAGAGACTAAGAGATATGAGTTGAACAGGCCAATCAGTGAATTCTTAGATCACAGCCATTCCTAGCTACTTGTTATTGAAAGAACTCATTCTATGCTGAAATTTGCATGGGGGAAAGATGGACCACCAGAGCAGATTGTGTTCTGTCTTCTTAGTGAAGTGGACACATTTAGAATCCTGAAAGTGGCTAAAGAACTGGAGTAGTTTTTAATAAAAGGGTGCCAAGTTAAATTATTTCAGAATTTTGTACATGAAGCTATGATGGCCCAGAAACCATTCATTACAGTGCATTCAAATAGGAAGAGACCATCTACAAGGCATCATTACCTGGCTATTTACTTCACTCACCGGAAGGGGAAGAATCAGTCCTTTGAATGCCCATATAAGGCAACATAGTTTATAAGTGATAACCTGTTGGACCCTTTTGTCTGCAACAAGTCTCACCCACAAAAAGGAAAAGCAGCTACAGTGTGTGAACTGCACTGCAAACCTATAGATGACGCTAAGAAGATTTAATGTCCACAGAAAGTTTGCAGTGGTTCTAGCTAGGAGTGCAGCTTGTTTACACAGCCTAACAGTGGGCACAACGAAAAAGACATAGGTGAACATCTCGCCTCTCCCTAGGAAATCATTGGTCAAGCAGCACTTGTTCATACCAGAGAGGCATCTAGCCACAACCCATTTGTCCCATTTTTTGAATATGGGGTTAGGGTGTCACTACAACAGTGACAATCGTCTAGAGCCAAGGTTTACAACACCAGGTGGCTAGCCCTGCTACTGTAGTTCTTCCACACCACACATTCATATGCATACTCACACCTATGGCCAATTTAGAGTGTTCAATCTACCTACTGCATGTCGTCATTGGAATGTGCGAGGAAACCCAAGCACGCAGAGGAAACTCATGTGTTGTTCACACCAGAGATGCCCACTAACAATAGATTATGTTCAGCAAGGGAGTTGGGTGAGGAAGAAGCAGATGATATGGACATGGCAGCACTTGAAAAAGAGGTATAGGAAAGACAAGCAGTGTAGAGCCAACCTGCATTGCAATAAATGGGGGCTGAATGATACATGCAGCAAACATTGAATATGATTACATCTGGGAAGAACAGAAAAAATATTAGGTAAACTGGGATGTAGGTGATGCCCTGTTCATCCAAATCTAGGTTGAATCCTGTACAGTGCCACATGGTTTGGCTGTCACTAGGCACCTAGATTTGCAAGTTTTTCTCATTCTGTCTGACTGGGTCACTGTTTAGTGCCAACATTGTACTTACATTTCTTGGAAAGCTATTTTCTGAACAGACAGGAAGTGTGATAATGTTGTTGTTTTTATATTTATTGTTTTATAATTGTTAACGGTTGTACCATTAAAACTTTGGGGCTCACATCACTGGTTAAATGAATGTTAATGTGTGAATGGTTTAGAAAATATAAAGTGGAGATAATCTTTTGTTGAGTACAAAGTAGCAAATATCCACATAATACTCATTATGGGATCATCACTTGCTGTATACTGTTAATGTGAAAGATGAAGCATGTGTGTTACTAGGGATTAAATCTTCTCTAAGATAGTCCTTAATTAAAAAAGTCTAATCACGATTCAAAACACCAGAAACAAACTTGGAACAAATGGCTCACTGAAAGCTGAAAATACAGGCACTAGAATTGTACTTAACGAAAATTAAAGGAAAATTCCCTTAAATCCTTTTAATATCACTGTGCATAGATTTAAATTCAAATCCTTTTATTTATACATAAAATGATGAGCACTTTCGTCTTTTTACATAGACTTCATCATTCAAACACTCAGGCTACATTCATGGTTAAAAAGTATTTTAGACCAATAAAAATCATTTAATGTAACCATGTGATTTTCCAAGCCTCCCAAACAAATTGCTTTGAATGAAAAAGGGAAACCTTGGACTTTAACCCTTGCAAAGCATGAACTTTATTGGCAACTCTATTTGAATGCTGATTTCCAGCCAGGTTTAAATAAAAATGTATCAATAGCTTATTTATTAAAACTAAGGCCTCAACACAGATAATAAATGTTTTTAAGTTGGTTTTACTGAGGAGCAACACTCAATGTTAAGTCCAAATTTATAATTGTAAAAACTAGTTTTTGTGGGTTAATGCTGGGCTGGGTACCATGGCTGGCCATCTGGAGCCCGGTTGCCTGCCCTAGATGAGAGCTGAATCTTGCACCTTTTGCTTATGGGGTGGATGCCTTAACTATTGAGCTAACCTCACATGAGTCTGTTTTATTTGTGTTTTATTTAGGTCTTGTAAACTGCTATGATCTAAAAGTGTTTCATGAACTGGGTGGAGCTTGTTGGGCTCTACTTATGGCCTGAATGTAGACAATCCAGGTTTCTTTGTCAACATTTTTTGGAATGGTCATTTCCATTAGAAGTCAAGATAGGGACTTATTGATTGCAAGGGACTTCAGCACCACCATAGACTTGATATGAAATAGAGCAGATTCTGCCCTGCAAAGCATATTAAAGCCCAGAAAGTTACCGGGGAGGCATATATGCAGTACCGTTTAATTGGCATATGGAGGTATTGCATCTCACTGCATCACAGTTCTCATTTATTACTCTCTTCAGTCACTTGGCCAGTAAACTATTATATCCCAATGTCCATATCTCTTGAACATACACTTACATCAGCTGAAATCTTCTAACCCCAGCACCAGATGTAAGTCAGCATAGCCTGGTACACATTAGTGAACCCCTTAGGCAATCTCCAAGTTTAAGTTTGGTGAGAGTTACTGAAATTAGAGAGAGTGGCAGTGTACAGGTAGGTAGGAAATCTGAGCATCAGAGGAAGGAGCCTTATAAAAGGATATGGTTCAGGGATCCTCCCACTAGCAGACCCTGTAAAAGTGCACGGTGAGAGTTAAATCTAGTGAAAAAAGACATGGCACAATTATTTCTGGAGTGCTCGCCTTTCGGTCCTGGAAGGTGGGAAATAAGCTAGGCAAGATTATGGACCATAAGATTAAAATGTTACATAAACAGTTACCCCCAGCAGGAGTGAGGGATAAGGTAGGTTACAAAATGTCCATCTCTAAGAATGACATTAGTAAGGAATTCAAACTCTTTAATGAGGGTTTTTATTCTCCATATGCAGAATGGGAAAAATAGGAAAAAGGGGTTGAGGATGGATGGATGGATACTCGGATAACTGTGTTTCAGAAGGTGGCATCAGGAGAGGGCTGACAGTTTTTAAAAACATCAGGGCTTCCTAAACTGTTGTCACAAGAGAGGGTAGGACTATTGCCTTAATAACACCAGGTGAAGTTTGCAATGCCATAAAATGACTCTCCAATGGCAAGGCTGTGGGGAGGGATGGATGGCTTAAATGTGGAAGTTTATGGGCTATTGGTGGAACAAATTGTTCCAAGAATGATGGGGGGTCTTTCACTTCTTGCAAGTAAAGAAAGACATGAATATCACATCTCTCGTCTTGATAGTCACAGTCATTTCCAACCCAGAAAAGGATCTGAAGATGGTTGCTAACTACTACCTTATATTTCTAGCTAATACAAACATCAAGTTGTATTGTAAGACACTAGATAGGTTCATAGGTTCATAGGTTCGTACTAGGCTATCTGCCCAAGGGCATTTATAAGCCTAGCCCATAGTTATTTGGCTTTCGCCACCCCTTTAGTTTGAATAAAACTATGCCTATTATTTTGCTGTGCCTCTGTCAAGCAGTGACACTGAAGTAATCCCTGGGGTATATCTGCGATCCCCCATCCATTGGTCAAGATTCCTCTTGAACAAGGCCAGCGAGGTGCTCTGCCTCACATGTACCGGGATTTTGTTCCACAGCATAGGGAGTCTCTGGGTGATGAATCTGTCCCTCCAGCACGTTCTATTAATAACAGTGTCAAGGTTTAAGTCTCCCGCCCTTGTGGTTCTGAGGGATCTAGATTTTTTGAGGTGAAGCATATTCATCAAATCAGGGTTTGACATGGCCTTATATGTCAGGCACAGGTCTCCTCTGAGCAAGCGGTATGAGACTGAATAGAACTGGAGTTCTTTCAGTCGGGCAGCATAAGACATATTTTTGAGACCCTTTATCCTTTTGGTGAGGAACTTTTGGGGCCTTTCCAGCTGCTGCAGGTGTCGGGTCAGATACATTCCGAATGGGGCATTGTACTCAATCATAGGTCTAATGAGTGATGAGTACAGGGGGACGATGACCTCCCTTGATCTAGATGTGAATCCCTTCATGATCAGGTGGGCAATGTAGAAGGTTTTCCTAACTACTTTAGCAACATGAGTGTCAAACGAAAAGGCTACTGTCAACCTGGGTCCCCAGATCCCTGATGACTTCTTCTGTGCTCAGTGGATTGCCACCTATATGGTAGCTAGGGGTAACCTTGTTTTTCCCGAAGGGTATGACTATGCATTTCTTGGCATTTAACTTTAGGCCATGGCTCTGGCACCAGTTATCCATTTCTGTGAGGCCCTTCTGAAGGATATCTGTGTCAGATGTGTTTTCGACTATGGCGCCCAGTTTGCAGTCATCTGCAAACTTTGTCAGCCATAACCCTCCTGTGTTTGCTTGTACTTCAGAAAAGTAGATGCCGAACAAGAGTGGACCCAGGACTGATCCCTGTGGGACACCACTTGTGACAGGCTTTGAGTCTGACATGGCTCCAGCAACTCTGACCCTGTGGGTTCTGTCACTTAGCCAGTTTGCAACCCATCTTGTGATGTATGGGTTTACATTCAAGCTGATGAGTTTTTCGATGATACCTGAGTGGGGTATTGTGTCGAAGGCCTTTGCCAGGTCAAGGTAGGCTGTATGGACTGCCTTTCCTCATCAATGGCCTTGGTGACTGTCTCAAAAGTCAACCAAGTTTAAAAGGCATGATCTGCCTTTGACAAAGCCAAACTGGGTTGGATCCAAAGTCTGCAAGTTCCTATGTCTTTATTTATGAGTTCCATTATGATCCTCTCCATGGCTTTGCAGATAAGGCTTGTCAAGCTAATGGGACGGTAATTTCCAGGGTCGGTGGAGGCACCGCCTTGTGAAGTGGGACCACAGTCGCGTGTGCCACTCCTTGGGTACGTATCCTGAGGTGAGGCTAAGATTAAACAGCTGTCCTAACTGCGGGTTTAATTCCTCATTGAGTTCGTGGAGCACACAGCCGGGGACACCATCCGGTCCCATGGATGCTGTGTTTTTGCTTTGGAGAGAGCAGTTCTCACCTGGGTGTTGGAGATGTTTGGGGGCTACAATCCTCTGGTATAGATATCTCTCCTTTGGGGAGGGGGAGAAGTTTGCACTGAACCTGTCAGCCAGTATGTTGGCAATGTGTGTAGGTTCAGTAATCTTCACATCATTTTGAACTAATTCTGAGCATATCTGGGAGTTTCCTCCTAGGTTTCTAACATAGCTAAAGAAGGCCTTATGATTGTCTTTGAGTCCTTGGCGATTTTTCTCTCAAAATTTGCCTTGGATGATTTTATGAGAGCTCTTAGTTTTTACTTATAATGATCAAAGGTGTCTTACCTTTCAAGGATTTTGCTCTATCTTGTAGTAGCTTCCTCCTTTTGTTGTAGAGCTTGTTTATGGCTGGGGTCCACCAGACTGGACGCTTGCCTTTGGTACAAAGAGTCTTAGTTTTGTTTGGGATTGCCTGATCCATGCAGTCCTGTAGGTGCTGGTAGAAGGCATTTGTAAGTGATTCAGCGGTTTGAGTAATGTTTACCACTGGCTCAGGGGCCTTAAAGGAGACCACATTAGTTTTAGAAGTGTGAAGTCGGCTTTTGATAAGTTTTTCACTGTGGTCTTTTTATTTCAGGTGGGGCGGGATGAGGACCTCCACCGAGATTAGTTTATGATCTGATCTCACCAGTGAGGGGTATACTTCGGTGTTGAACATTTTGATCCCATGTTCGTGATGATGAGATCAAGTATGTTTTCTCCTCTTGTGGGGATGGTGACTAGTTGTTCCATGGCATTTGAGTTTATGAACTCCAGGAACCTTTGGGCTAGAGTGTTTGGGCTTGAGTAGTGTTCCCAGTCTATATTAGGGTAGTTGAAGTCACCTAGTATGATGGTGTTTGGAGATACATTTATCCCTCCATTGTTTTCAGGAAGGCCATGTGAGGTTCCTGAGTTTGAGAGGGTGGCCTGTAACATGCTACAAATTGCAGAGCAGTCTTGCCTATGGTTAATTGCACCTGGATGGTCTCCGATGCATCGTGCGTTGCCACCAACCTTGAGGTGTGGGTGTCCTTTATGAATATGGACACCCCTCCTTTCTTGGTGTTGTCCGGATTTTGGGGCGAACGCATGATATGAGGTGAAACCTGCTAGTGCTGGGGTGCTCTCAGGAGCCTTGAACCAGGTTTCTGTCACAGCACAGACATCGATGTTCTCCATACTGAGAAGGGCCTCGAGTGCGTGCATCTTGAGATTGAGACTTCTGGCATTGAGCAGCATTACCCTTAGTTTTTACTTTTTGTGTTCTAGGGTGGTAGGTTTAGAATTTGAGCCTTGCCTAAAAAAGGCACTATGGGGTGGCAAGAGCCTTTGCCAATATCCGGAAGCCTAGGGGTGACAGGTGCAAGCCATCCCTTGTAAGCAGCGTGGCTTGTCCAGCATGTCATCCCAGGCAGACAGACATTGGATCCCCTTTGAATGACACCAGAATTTAAGCCAATTATTAAAGCTGATCATCTTATCACTGTATTGTGGCATCATTCTAGGTGAAGGTAGGATACTGCTCAAGGTCAGGGTCATACCTGCCTGGGCTACATAATCAGAGAGCTCCTCAATGTCTCTTTTCATGTAGTCCAAGGAGGTGCGTCTCAGGTCGTTGACACCAGCGTGGACAATGACTGAGTCGTACTTGTACCTGCTGTTGAGAGACCTGAGTGCTTGTGTTATGTGGCGGATTCTAGCGCCCGACAGGCAGCTTACTGTGACCTTCTCCTTACTCAGTCTGGTGAGCGGACGTCAGTGTGTCTGACTATGGAGTCACCTATGACAAGTATGTTTGGTGTTGTATTTGGCCTTAAGGGCAGTGACTGCTTTGCACACTGATTTTGTTGTTTATGTGTTGTTTGTGTGGTGTATTGAGTTTGCAGTTGCTTGGGTGTCTGCTTTGGAGGCCTCTGCTGTTTAGGTAAATTTTTATTCAGAGCCTCGAGTATGTCTTAGTGTGTTTATGTGTTTGATTCAGTGGTGTGGTTGAGTTATGTGAGACTGGTATTGTGGTGTGTGTAGTTGCCTTCTCCTCCTGCCTGGTCTTGCCAGTCCTGAGTTGAGAGAGCTCAGCCTCCAGTCTGGCTAAATAGCTGCATCTCTCACAAGTGTTTGTGTTACGTGGGAGGAGGAGAGGGTTGTCCGTGTACATGAGACAATTGTAACATTGTCTCAGAATTCCCAGATTCACCAACTGGGCAGGAGAGGACACCAGCATCTGACCCTTTGACATGCTAGAAAGAATTATGAGTTGGTATGAGACAGAAAAGTAGTGGGCTTAGCAGGGAAGTGGGCACTCCTGGGGTTTTGCTAGTGAGAGATTTGTATAATATAGGAGTGCTTGACCTGCAAAGAGAATGCTTATAAGACAAGGGATATGCTTATAAGACAAGTGCTGAGCTTTTGAGAAGAAAAGCTATTTGGAACAAGTGCTGCACTTTTTAGTGTAGGTGTAAACTGTTTAGGTTCCTAACAGAGCAGTTCTAAGGGAAAAATTGAAGAACAGACTTTCTGGAGCCAGAAAGAGTTTAACCTTGTTTAACCGGCGCTGCCCGCTGCTGCTCTAGTGGCAACTCCGCGCTAAAGCACGTTAAAGCGTGCTTGATAGCAGGGGCTGGAAAGAAGCAGGAATAGACCCAAAAGGGAAAATAAAACTACAGTTTCAAGTCAGTAACCACCTCTACGGGGGGCAGGGAAGCTGCTCAATGTTAGTCACTGCCACTGATCAGCAGAGAGACCCTCCTCCAGCCCAAGCAAAAATGGCCTCACAGAAACTTTCAAACAGTTCAGGAACAGCAAGCCTGTTACTGTTCTTTTTTAACTCTCAGAAAAGTGGGAAAAAGCAAGATTTTTTTGTTTGTTTTTTACAGAGATAGCAGAGGTTCACAAGTAATATCAAGTTATAACAGTGCAGTAAATGACCCCACACAAGAGTGCTAGGTCAAGGACAGAAAATATGCAAGTTTTAAGAAAAACGATTTAAAATTAAGTGCAAACAGGAATTTTAGCAAACAGCTTTTGGTTGTGCTCTAAATACAGCTACTAATACAGAAATCAAGTTTAACAAGCCAGAAAATGCTCAAGCTAGGCAGCTATGCAGAAAACTTAGCAAATAAACTGAGAAAAATTACTTAAAATCTCAAAAGTGGCTCCCTTCTTCTCTCAGCGTTTTTTCCTCTTGGAGGGTGCTTCACCAACAGCCAACAAGCCTGAAAAGACGCCCAAACCACGAGGCAACTGGGTTTTAAGAGAGGAAGATGAAGGAGTTATGGAAATGACCCCTAGTGGCCAATAAAACTACAGTTTCAAGTCAGTAACCACCTCTACGGGGGCAGGGAAGCTGCTCAATGTTAGTCACTGCCACTGATCAACAGAGAGACCCTCCTCCAGCCCAAGCACATATGGCCTCACAGAAACTTTCAAACAGTTCAGGACCAGCAAGCCTGTAACTGAACTTTTTTAAGTCTCAGAAAAGTGGGAAAAAAGCAAGATTTTTTTTGTTTGTTTTTTACAGAGATAGCAGAGGTTCACAAGTAATATCAAGTTATAACAGTGCAGTAAATGACCCCACACAAGAGTGCTAGGTCAAGGACAGAAAATATGCAAGTTTTAAGAAAAAAACGATTTAAAATTAAGTGCAAACAGGAATTTCAGCAAATAGCTTTTGGTTGTGCTCTAAATACAGCTACTAATACAGAAATCAAGTTTAACAAGCCAGAAAATGCTCAAGCTAGGCAGCTATGCAGAAAAACTTAGCAAATAAACAGAGAAAAATACTTAAAATCTCAAAAGTGGCTCCTTCTTCTCTCAGCGTTTTCCTCTTGGAGGGTGCTTCACCAACAGCCAACAAGCCTGAAAAGATGCCCAAACCATGAGGCAACTGGGTTTTAAGAGAGGAAGATGAAGGAGTTATGGAAATGACCCCTAGTGGCCAATAAAACTACAGTTTCAAGTCAGTAACCACCTCTACGGGGGCAGGGAAGCTGCTCAATGTTAGTCACTGCCACTGATCAACAGAGAGACCCTCCTCCAGCCCAAGCAAAATGGCCTCACAGAAACTTTCAAACAGTTCAGGAACAGCAAGCCTGTAACTGAACTTTTTAACTCTCAGAAAAGTGGGAAAAAGCAAGATTTTTTTTTGTTTTGTTTTTACAGAGATAGCAGAGGTTCACAGGTAATATCAAGTTATAACAGTGCAGTAAATGACCCCACACAAGAGTGCTAGGTCAAGGACAGAAAATATGCAAGTTTTAAGAAAAAACGATTTAAAATTAGGTGCAAACAGGAATTTCAGCAAACAGCTTTTGGTTGTGCTCTAAATACAGCTACTAATACAGAAATCAAGTTTAACAAGCCAGAAAATGCTCAAGCTAGGCAGCTATGCAGAAAAACTTAGCAAATAAACAGAGAAAAAATACTTAAAATCTCAAAAGTGGCTCCCTTCTTCTCTCAGCATTTTTTCCTCTTGGAGGGTGCTTCACCAACAGCCAACAAGCCTGAAAAGACACCCAAACCACGAGGCAACTGGGTTTTAAGAGAGGAAGATGAAGGAGTTATGGAAATGACCCCTAGTGGCCAATAAAACTACAGTTTCAAGTCAGTAACCACCTCTACGGGGGGCAGGGAAGCTGCTCAATGTTAGTCAGATGACAGACTAATAAACTTGTTACCTACCCTGATATTACCTACACAAGCCAGGTTAATATCTTTGTGTAGGAATGTCGACCATCTCTACTCCCTGCAATTCTTCATGTAAGGTTTGTATAAAGTACTTGAACTGATATTAGCAATTTCGGTTTACTTTGAAGAAGCCTTTGACTCAGTTATGTGGTCTTGTACTTGGATGAAATTAACAGTTCAGTTAATCTGCAATTGGTCACCATAACAAAATCAGTTTCTCTCAGCATTTAAGCAGATTGAACTCTACATTTACCTACAAAACGGAGTCTACAGGACTGCAATTGGTCACCATAACAAAATCAGTTTCTCTCAGCATATAAGCAGAGTAGGTTGCACACAAAAAGCATTTGTTAAGCTTTCACTTACACTAGTGTGTAATTAGGCAGGTCACCATTTTAGTCAGCCATAGGGCTCTTTTTATTACTTGAGTGTTTGCCTCCTTTCCCTTGTAACTTAAGTAATCTGACTCTTACATTAAGAGCTATAATACTTACCTTATAGCTTTAGGACACCTTAGGAAACCTTTAAACTGCAATAGCCTGATATTTGAACAAGTAACCCTTGTAAAAATTCCCAAAATTGTATACTGTTGGTCTGTCTTTCCTGCTAAACATAAGTGAAATTACAGTGCTGAGTGCAAGTAACATTAAAATTAAAGTGCTGAGTGCAGATTTTAGGCCCTTACATTCAGCTTACCTCTGGTGTGGTGTCTTGAGTCAATCAGGGTATTCCCTGTAACCACTCCTACTGCCTTCTCTTTCCCCCCACCCCCTCTTTCCTCAAACAGGTTAAACTGCTACAATTCAGTACAGGTATTATTTTCAAATCTAGGTGCTTAGGATTTCCCTCTCTCTTCCCCCCTTGGCTGACCTGGTGTGACTTAGTGTAAGTTTCTTCATTGTATGGATCTTTTACTGTTTTGTGTAACTGAATGACCTGCTGCTAAATTCTAATTCTGCACAGACTGCTCTATTTTTTTGCAGAGGCTCTATAAGTAGCTAGTGACTTTACTGAATTTCTGTGGTAATATTTGTGTTTAAACTGAACCTGTACCTAGAGAAAGTGTATAATCAGAGCTCCTACTTGCTGCATGTGTTTTTAATGTTTAAATTGCACACACGCATTGAAGAAGTGCTTTTATGACCTGAATAACTTGGGCTAGCTATACCTGAAGTGCTTTTACTGGCAATTTTCCAGTTGTACAATTGTGAACAATTGATTTAGTTTTTCTGGTATATCTTTAAAATCTGGCAAGTGTTTATTTACTGCATTGCTCTCTTGCTTAGGTTTCTTAGCTATAAATCTTAGTTCATTCTGAAGTGTGCTACTTTACACCTCCACCCTCAAATCTTTCTGAATGTATTATTATAAAATAACTGCCTGTTGTTGCCTTCATGCTTAGCTAGAATCTCTGCTTTTCTGTTTTCCTAGTTGAACTCTACATTTACCTACAAATAACAAAATCAGTTTCTCTCAGCATTTAAGCAGAGTAGGTTGCACACAAAAAGCATTTGTTAAGCTTTCACTTACAGTGCTGTGTAATTAAGCAGGTCACCATTTTGGTTAGCCATAGGGCTCTTTTTTCTATTTGAGTGTTTGCCTCCTTTCCCCTGTAACTTAAGTAAACTGACTCTTATATTAAGAGCTATAATACTTACCTTATAGCTTTAGGACACCTTAGGAAACCTTGTAAACTGCAATATCCTCGCTACGCTTGGGCTCTCTTCGCTCCCCTCACTGCTGCCCCCAGCACCTCTAAATTTAAAGTACTATAGCCACTCCCCCACTTTCTAGATCCTATCTGCTTTCATCTGGGATAATTCCTCCCACCCCCATTCTTCTACCTACATTTTAATAGCACCTATTAGCTTTCATCTGGCATTCTCCCATCCCCCTTCCAGTACCTTTACCTCACCACTCTATCTTCTGGTGTTGCATCACCAGGTAAAACAGTTCCTTAACTCACTAGCTGAATCACAAATAATGATATACTCCTCTTTACTTCCCCTCTTGTTCGCACCATACCTCCTTACCTTGTATGAAAACCAGTTTCTCATGAGATTTCAGGTCCCGGAAGGCCATACTATCACCCCAGCTGTAAATCCTCCCACCTTCAACCATACTTACAGTACCAGGTCCTATCCAATATCTTGTTCAGTCTATCAACATCTCAACCCCAGGCACATTAGCTCTAGATCCAAACACTACCACAAACTAATAAACACATTCCTGAAGTTCATCACCAAGTATAGGCTTAACCTAATACTTGGTGGTGATATTCACACCAACCCTGGCCCACCCACTTCAGATACACATACCCCCTCTACTTGCAATCTAAGTTACAAACCTACAATTAATAGGCCAACTATCTCTCTCCTAGCCTGTCATCTGAATATTAGAAGCATTAATAACAAGGTACATGAATTGCATGCACTTCTGGATGTCCACTCCCCCGAGATTCTCTGTTTATCTGAAACCTGATTAAAACCTAACACTACAGACAATGAAGTGTTACCACCTGGGTACAACATACACAGGCTGGATCATGCTTCCAGGAAGGGGGGTGGGCTAGCTGTACTCTATAAATCTGAGTTGAATGTCACCATAAATGTAATACAACCACCTCAGATTAATAACTCAGAGATTCTTGCCACCAAATTGTAACTTAATAAAAATAAATGCATTAATATCATCTGTATGTACGTTCCCCCAGGTAACAATATATCTACACTTGAAGATATCCTGCACTGGCTATCATGTCACTACCCCCAAGAAACCGTACTACTTGGAGACTTTAACATAGACTGGGGCACATGTTCCTCAGAATCCCCAACCACCCATATTAACCTGCATGCATTTACACAAATCATATCCACCCCTACCAGGATAGGTAAACCCAACCAAAAAAAAAGCATACTTGACTGGGTACTCATAAATAGTCACCCCCAACTGTACACCTCTGGTACCCTCCCTGATGGCCTAAGCGATCACCTTCTCACATATGTAATTAAGCACAAAGCCATTAATTCCCAACAACCCGTACTCAGAAAGGTTAGAAACAATAAAAACTTTGACCCTGCCAAATTCCAACAAGAACTAAACTCATGTAATTGGTCTATTCTAAAACACCTGTCCTTAGAGGAAGCAGTAGCATACTTTAACAACAAATTCCTTGAGATCCTTGATTTGCATGCACCTGTTCGTTCAAAGAGAACAAAGGCAAAAACTGTGCCATGGCTTTCTAAAGAGTCTAAACTCAAAATTACCCTTAGAAACAAAGCATGGGCTTTATGGCATTCTTTAAAGACCCCCCAAGATCACATTAAATACAGGCACTTCAGGAATGAAACTAAAAAATCCATTTTGCAAGACAAAAAACAATACTACTGTAATTTACAGACAGTAAATCAAAATAACCCTCAGAAGTTTTGGGCAGGTTTAAATAATCTACTACATCCTGGACAAACTTCAACCCCAATCCCTGCTGCTACTATTGATAAAACCCCTGAAGATGTTTCTGATAGTTTTAACCAATTCTTTACTGAGACAATTCAAGCCCTAGCTAGCCAACTACCTCCTAGCTCCCCTGGTCCTGAAAGTACCACCCCTAGAAACCTACTCGCGTTCAGCTTCCAATCAGTCACCACTTCACTTATCCATACCTTGATCAAAAAATTAAAACCCACTACACTTTCTGCTGATCAACTCCCTGCCGAGTACCTACAAAAATCAGCTGATGCTATTGCTTACCCCGTCTCAATACTAATCAATCGAACCACAGTAGAAGCTAAAATTCCCACCATCTGGAAAATATCCTATGTAATACCACTTCACAAAGGAGGCAGCTCTACTGAATTCTCCAATTATAGGCCAATAGCTATACTCTCTCCACTTGCAAAGATTATGGAAAAATGTATTCATAGACAACTCATGCACCACCTAATCCAGAATCACCTAATGGCAGACACTCAGATTGGCTTCTGTCCTCATCACAGCACTACTTCAGCCCTCCTAGCCTTTACCAACACCATAAACCATAATCGCAACAATAATTATATATCCTCAGCCCTCTTCTTGGATCTTTCCAAGGCATTCGATATGGTTGATCACCAACTTTTAATCCACACCTGCAAACATTCTGTCCAGATACTAGAGCCCTTCACTGGTTTCAATCCTACCTGAATGGTCGACAGCAGGCTGTCCTCTGGCAGAACAAACTCTCTAATCTTCTACCTTACACCCTTGGAGTACCACAAGGCTCTATACTAGGGCCCTTGCTGTTCTCCATCTTCATTAACGACCTTTATACTGTCATCCCAAAAGTCAGTTGTATCCAGTATGCTGAAGACTCTACTCTGACTTGCTCGGCCACATCTCCAAATAGAGTTATGGTCAGCTACCCAGACCACCTTTAATACAATAGAAAACTGACTTTCTGAACGTCGTCTGATCCTAAATCCCCAAAAAACTAAAATGCTGTTATTTTCACCAACACGTAGGTCTATTGCTTTTACCTTTGCCATAAATTCAAATGATGGCACAATAATCTCCCCTGACCCCTTTACAAAACTATTAGGTGTCAACATAGATAATAATCTAAAATTTGACCTACATGTTAACCAAACTATCAAAACCATCAATAAAAAACTAGGGTCACTTTACAGAATAAAAGCCTTCCTAACCCCTCCAGCTAAAATTGCCATAGCTTGCTCTCACCTTCTTTCAACCCTTCTGTATGCATCCCCTCTACTCTCGAATTTAAACAAGACTGTCCTTAACAAACTCTCAATTTGCTACAACCAAATTGCCAGGTTTGCCACTGGGCTGCCTTTTAGGACACATCATTGCATCAATTTAAATCAGCTTGGGTGGCTTGAACTACCCAGCCTAATCCAGTATAACCAACTGATTATGGCCTATAAAATCCTCTATAATCCGGACAATACTCCTGCACTTAAAAATATTATCACCCCCTATAACAATCCTAGACTGCTTCGATCCTCTAACAAACTACTAATTCAGACTAACAAAATTAATAACACAGCCGGTTACTCTCTCTTTGCAAACTCTGTAAGTAGACCCTGGAACTCTCTTCCAGCTATTACCTTATTTTCTACCTTAGGTCAATTTAAAACTAGACTCAAACAACATTTGGCACTTAACTGGCTATGTCAATGTATCAAGCCTGGCTAACTCTCTCTAGAATGTGTAAAAATCTGTTAACCAGTTTACTGTGTAATTTAATTTAATCCTGAATTACGCTCGGGATTAACTCTATTAGTAGCTGATATTAGTGGTTGGTGGCAGTGATTACTACCTTATAGCCTGGACAGAAGGGGCACAGCTAGTGAACCTGTGCCAGTCTTCCCCAGGAGTGTCTGTGTGGTTGTATATAAATCATATCTCAAATGGGTGTGTGTGTGTGTCAGCTACTTTTGCAGGGACACGAAGCACTGGTTGGAAAGAGAGGGTACTGGAGGTTTTAGTTTGACCACTAGGCTGAGATATACACCCTATAGCTGTGCCAGTGGGTGTGTTATTGGGTATCTAGGGAGAAAAGGAGAAACCAGCCCCAGACTGACTGTGATCTCTGCTCTTAAGGGAAATTGTACTTTACTTTGTGTGTATTTGTTATCCTTCCCAATGTGGACACCCCTCACTGGTGTTAGTGGTGAGGATTGAGGCTCCTTGATTGCTGGGCCAGTGCACAGGCGGCACACCAGTCTATCCTCTATTTTATTCCATTCCTGAACATTATTTCTATTTGCTATCAATCCTTTGAAGAGGGTTCTTCAACAGCTCCTCAATCTTTCATGGTTATCTGTGTATAATGAGAAGGTTATGGCCCTCTTGTTTGCAGATGATCGTCTAATTCTTCTTCAAAATGCACTAGGAAATCTGATACATGTAGCAAGGGTACTGAAAGTTTGTGGCTGTATTTATGCAGTGGATTAACAACTCCAAGATGGAACTATTTCCAGTTAACCCACTGGTTGTTTCTTTGAAGGAAATTGATCCCTCCAGCCCATTTGTCTTAGAGAGAGCTAATCTTAAGTAACGTTTTATTTATCCAAACCCCTTAAATGTGCTGGATTTAAGTTGGTGTCTTATGGAATAAAGCATTTATATGGGTCCACTCACCTCTGACCTAGCCAGATTTTGCAGAATGTCCAGATGTTTGCCTCATAGTTTTGGTCTGTTTCTCATAAAACTTGTATTTTTCTAGCAAATCATTGAAAATTAAAGTCAGTAAATAATGAAAGCCACTTGTGTTTCAGACTTCATACCCTTCAGAAAATGAACAATAATACAAAACCTGTTAGCCTATCAACTTTGCAAGTTCATAAGAGCAATAGTTAAAAACATGTCCCTATTCTTGCGCTGTTTTTCCCAGCATTATTTTGTCTTTGTCCAGAATTCATGCACTCAGGGATTGGTATGTCACTCACAGAGGAAGCTGGTGTGTTTTGCTGATGGGTAGCATAGGCATTGTGAATATATCTCATAATGTACTGCTTTTTAATATATTTCACCATATTCTGACCCCTGCAAGTTGCCTGTTGCTCAATAAAACATCATCCTTGCTGAACCAATTTTGTGGGACAGAGAGCATGGAAAAGTAACAAAACATGCAATTTGTGAGTCCACAGCTATCTCAGGGCTTGGTACCCCCAGATGGATTCAGTATTCATGGCCTTTTACATTAAATCAACTGTTTATGTACCCTCTGGAGAATCCCCCATTATGGGTTAAAGTAGGGGGCAATATTATGGGTGCACAAACACCATGGATCTTTGGCTGGCTTGTAAAGTCTCTCCCTAAACATTTAAAAATATGGCACCCTATCAACTAAACTGATATTGCACTCAGAGGATTGTATAGGGTGATGCTTGCCAGGGAAGTACAGGGTTCTGCAGTTTGTATTTTGGATAATCCCTCCTTTTAGGTTGAGGGACACACCTTGAGAGAGCCCTTATGGGAATCCTATAGGATTGCATCTCTATCAGACATAGCCTTTGCATGCCAGAAAGTGCAGAATTTCATACATTTCATACATTCATAGACTTCTAAACTCTGAGAGACAGAAAAATGTGAGCTACAGAGGACATCCTTTTGGTGTTATTTGAGGTTTAACTACGTTAGTGAGATCTTCCTACTCCAGATGGTTACTGGAGAGGCACTTTCTCTGTCTTGCTATACTGGCAGAACTGATAAGCAGTACTGATTAGAGCCTCCCGTTTAGAGGTTCTAGGCTGTAGCTTTCATTAATTAGGCACATGAAAGCTAATGTCCAGGAATGTATCTAGTCTGCCATTTGGCTATCAAGAAACGTATCCTCAAGGATTTGTTAGTATGTTCAAGGGGCTAAAAGCCGTACTGTACATATCTGAAATATCTGTACTGTTTTTACACAATGGCTTCTGGCCCCTTATGTTATTGTTTGCAAACTATTTTTTTTAGAGAAGGCTGCATGCAGAGATTGTAGCTACATTAACCTTTATGTGCTGCACAGATTTGGGGATTGTAGAACAGTGCAGGCAGTAAGGGCTGCGGTGGTGCAGAGGTTAGCGTTGTCGCCTCACAGCAAGAGGTTCTCCCGTTTGATTCTCGGCTGGAGCGCCTTCTGTGTGGAGTCTGCATGTCCTCCCCCATGGTCGAGTGACATATAAAGACATGCAGGTAGGTGCATGCATGAATGGGTGTGCCTTCTTTGAAGGTTGGGCATCAGGCTGGCAACTCAGCACTGTAAAAATCCACTGCCAATCATAAGCAGACCAAAGTTCCGCTGTGGTGACCCCTAACCAGGAAAAGCTGAAAAACATTACTAGAACAGTGCAGGCAGTGTGGAGGCATGTGACATCTATTCTGTCAGCCCTTTTACAAGTGCTGGTCCCCTGCATCAAGAAACTCTTCCTGACAAGTATGCCCATTGCTAGGAGTAAAGGTGTATGTAGTTCCTAGTGTATGAGTTCGTCAACTGTCTGCATTAATATGACCTCATATTGCCTCTAAACAGAAACACCCCTAAAATCTGAGGGTTCAGGAGGTTATCTGCTGAATGATTGTAAGAGGCCATCATGTGGCAAGCTCTTTGAATGCAAATGAGCCAGTGATGGAGAGGGCTGGGGAGGGAACTGGCCTTCAGTAGCTTGCTTAATATTGTCATAGTTTGTGCACTTTTTGACAAACCGATGTACTGAAATGTGTTAGATTCACTGTCTTTAACTTTCATGCTTTCACTTCAAATGTTGTTTGGATTGGTGTGTAGACTTTGTGGAGGCTGGCTGTGATTATACAATTGCGTAAGTATTACATTCATGTTTTCGCATTGACTTACACTGTTCTGTATCACCTATACTGCAATTCTGGATTGCGCACAATTCGTATATAAGCAGTATTATTAGGTGTATGTTACTATTCTGAATACTCATTTTTTTCTTGTTAGCACTTCATTAAAATTGTTTAAAAAAAGCAATTTACACACAAGTCACATGCTAAATGATAAACATGACAGTAGCAACAGACATGTATAACTGTCAAACAATGATGGGGTGCAGGAGTTGTCAGGATGTTGTGGGTTACATACACCTCCCCACATTAGCATATACTGGTAAACAGACAGATCTAGACACATACAGTGCATCCAGACTCGGCAGTGTTGTGTCCCCTCTGCCACACATATGTGTACACATGTGCGCGTGTCCACAATGGACTTGCACCTCACAATAAGCAACGTTCCATTATATTTGTGAATACCATTGTCACAATATTTGCATCCCTAGTAGGTGTGCAGACTAACATCTATAATAATTGAATATTATGTCTAATGAAAATAACTGGGATCATACCACAGATAATCTGAGGAGACCCATCATGGGGTAAAGCATTTAGGAGCTTTATCTGTCCAGGGGGGCAGTTCTGGGCAGCCCTGGGGTAAGCTTTCTGTTTCCCACCCATTGATCTAAGTTGCAATTGAATATGAACAGGGATGAGCTTTTTTATGTGGATGGGGAGTCTATTCCAGAGTAGCAGTATTCTCTGTGGGATATACCTCTCCCTCCAAACCATTCTGTTGATGTTGCAGAAGAGGTTTAGATCAATGAACCAAATATTTCTGATGCATTTGACTTGCTGATATGCAGTAAATCCATCAGGATAGGGTCAGAGGATGCCTTGTATGTCAGACACAGGCCACATTTTAGCTGTTTGTATGATACTAAGTATAGTAACAGGGCTATGAGTCCTTATATTGTTTGACTACTTACATTGTTAAAAAAAGCTGATAATTTAAATTGAAAGAATAGATTTATATAGCTTAGTAAATTATATTTAAAAGGACAAGAAGGCGTAAGTAGTGCAAAATATAATATATAATGGAATAATTAAGCTTAGCTGGTACAATTTTTTAAACTCATTTTAATTGAAAATAAATTTAATATATAAAAATATGTGCAAATAGTCTTCATAATAATACAGAAATCAAGTACTTTTCAGAGTTCTGGATACAACATCATATTCCTCAAGTGATATATGCAAATATAAAAGAATGGCATGACCCATCTTGAAGCATATTAAAATGCAAACACAGAACTGCAAGTATGTTGATTTGGAACGGCTCTAAAGCAGGTATATATCCTTATAAATCTTAAGAAAAGGTTTACTACAAAAGCACATTTTAAATTCTAAAACTGAAACAACTCTCTTCAATCTAAGTTATAAACAAGGGAATTGTGTCTAGATCTAGGGATGTCATTGTTAATCTGTACTCAGCCCTCATTAGGCCAGTCATTAAAAATAATGTGCCCTTTGGCATGTATCTGTCCACACAGATGCAACAACTGGAACGTCCACAGAGATAACTTACTATAGCGATATAAGGCCAGAAAAATGTCTTACATAGACTGACTCAAATCCCTTTCACTATACTCAGAATCTTACAGACTTCTAAGAGGCGACCTGTGTCTGGCATGTAAGGCATCCTCTAATCCATTACTGATGTATTTACTGTGCAGCAGTAAGTCAAATAACATCAGAAATACCCAGCCTAGGGATTTAAACCTCTTCTGCAACATCAACAAATTGGTTTGGAGGGACAGGTATATATTGCAGAGACTACCGCTTCTCTGGAGCAGACTCCCCATCTCCATAAAACAAAGTTCATCTCTGTCCATATTCAAGTGTAGCTTAGATCTATACAAGATTTAGATCTTGGTGTAGAAATTGACAATAAGCTACTATTTGATGTCCATATATTACAAACAATCAAAAAGGTCCACAAAAAATGGGAACACTATACAGACACAGAAAATTCCTATCTGATCAGGCACAAATTGCACTAGCCCAAATACACCTACTATCCACCCTTATGTATGCCACGCCAATCCTTACCCACACAAGAAAACAGGACCTTGAACAACTTGAATCTTGCTACAATAAAATTGCCAGATTTGCTAGTAACTCCACCTTCAAAACCCATCACTGTGAGGCATTTTGAGAACTTAAATGGTTAGAACTTCCTCAGCTACTCAACTATTACCAATTAATACTTGCCTACAATATCGTGAGCTATCCTGACAAAACCCCATCTCTAAACCAACTTCTAACCCAGGATGTATCAAATCGTCCCCTCTGCTCTTCTGAATAATCTCTCCTCTGTATCTCTAAAGCCAATAACTGCAGGGAAAGCTGTGTTCTCCCACAACATGTCTAGAAACTGGAACAACCTCCCCCTTACTCTGACCACTGCTCCTTCAATTACTCTATTTAAAAACTCTCTCAAAGCTCACCTAATGAATTATTGGCTATGCCCATGCATCACATAAAACTCCTACCTCATGTAACAACAAAACAACTAGCTACTCAAATAGATTTCTGTTGGTTTTGCTACAAACTCAGGAATCCCTACTGCAAACATCAAAATGTTATTTTCTATATGCGTCTTAATTAATGAATTGCTTTTTCTACATGCGTTTTAATTAAGAATTTTTTTTTCTGTTTAAAAGTGCTTTATGGCTATTATATTTTATCTGTAACTTGTATTACATGTGTTAACTGTATTGTTACTTGAACGCAGCTTTTCTCCCTGGGCCTCCGCTGTAAATGGACCTGTGTCCAGTTGGACTACCCCGGTAAACAAATGTAAAATAAAATAAAATAAAAATAAATATAGCTCTGCAGATAGGAAACAGAAAATTTACCCCAGGACGCCCCCCTATAGGTTTGTAGGTGTTTACCAGGCTAATGACCACAAGGGTCTTTTTAAGTCTAGCCATGCATCCCAAATCTCTGACAAGTTCTGATACCCTTGATAAGTGTAAGCATGGGCCTGGGAGATGGACCATTTACAGCTTATCTGTGTCCATTAGAGACCCAGGTGCCAAACCAGGGATGTACTACTAATGGACAAAGGCAGCTCCTAAATGCTTTATCCCATGCATGAGTCCCCTCAAATTATCTATGGTGTGTGTGGTCTCAGTTATTCTCATTAGGGGTAATATTTTTTTTTATTTTTATTTATTTATTTATCATTTGTTGACCGGGAAAGTCCGACTAGGTCCCACAGAGCCTGTTTTCAGCGGAGACCCGGGGAGAAATGCTCCAGATATATCCACTAATATAATTATTGATCATGGGTAAGACCAGTCTCTAACCAAATGGGATAAATTAATTCCAGTATAAAAAGGTAAACTGGCTAGGCTTAAAATGGCCCAAAAGGGCAGCTAGCCTAGTGCTTACCTATGAACATATGAACCTATGAAATGATGGCAAACACAGAAAATGACGTGTATGATTTGAAGTGCATAGAGTTATATAGTATAAGTTAGACTGACACATTGTTTGGATCACTTCAGAAGTAGCATGAGTGAAATGTAATATGGTTATTGATACAGGAGCTGCTTTATCAATGCCAAATATCAAGGAGTATGAACTATTATTGATATCACATATAAGTATATAGTGACATATACAAGTGAAAATATCACAATATCAAAAATTGTGCACCAACAAAGGGAAAAGATTAGGCCCATGTTGTGTGTTGGAGGAAAAATAGCACTATATGCTAGACAGAGAATAAAAGACATGATTTAAACTTATAGTTAAGTAAATAGCAGCAGATGACAGCTAAGAACAGCAATAAAATCATTGCATGTGAAAAGCTGTTGTGCTTATTGGCATAAGTTAAGCAAGTTTTTTAATAAAAGCATGGAAAGGCAAAATGACATAAAGGAAAGGATTAAATTTGAACTGAAAGCTGACCCAAAATTCAATGATGCCAAAAGACTATCTTCTGTACATAAAGCACAGAGTGAACTAAACAAGCTGGGGAATTCTGGGGTATTACCTAAAATGCAGCGGATCTAGGCAGGCAGTACAAATGACAGCTATGTGAATGTTGTTTCTGTAAAAAAGTCTGAGATGACATCCACACAAAACCTTGTACAGTATTTTTTTAGTAGGGGTTGAATCTCTCACACTACCTGTACAGGAGGCAATATCCTTGAACCGGCTTGCACGATATAATCATCTCTGAGGTAGCTGTACCTCAAGGAAAAGTCTATGCCATACAACCTCATTCAAATGGCTAGTTTCAGACAAGCATGCATATTACACATTTTCCCTGAATTAGCTGTCCTAAGCCATAGGAAAGGTCTGTGAATGGTTTTCATGCATAGTACTGGTAAAAAATAAATTTGTCCACTGTTAAAGGTTGTGCAGTATCTCTTGTCAACAACTGGATTTTTGTATCCATGATGGGGATGAGCAATACTTGAAAATTATCCAGACACATAAATATATAAAATAGAAGAACAAACTTCTAAAAAGGTCCTGATGATTATAATTGTTCCACTTTAATAGAATGACTTTGAGACTGGCATCTGTGCATATATTTTGGTAGTAGGTAATGGACCAATATATTACTAACATATAATGTTACCAAGACATCCTGGTAAGGGGTTGGTGATGGATCCCCAGAGAAACTACAGAAGTTCCTAGAATAAATAAAGACAATTGTCACTTTTTCAAAGATAATATTGCATATTCTGGGCATGTGGCAGAGTAAAGTAGATTACATATAATCACAAGACAAGGAAGAACCTGTACCTCAAACATACAGTCCTTAAAATTTGTCACATACAAGGTTTGGTACTAACTCTGGTAAACAACTACCATATTTCTACAGAACCTCTCATCACTAGTACACCTACAGATGCTGGAGTTGACTGGAGTCTAAACATAAACTGATGGAAGGATAGGAACACAACTTCGAAGAGTCACATCAGTTGGATATGATGAGCAAGGTACGTATCCGCTTTATTCTTCATCTGATAGGTCATCATGGGATTTTCTTCATATAGAATGAGTGCTGCCTTGGGTTATGAACTCCAGGGTGGCACAGAGAGACCAGATGCATCTGGTTCAAAGCTACTGACTACAGCTGAATGGGAATATGCCCAGATAATCAGAATTTCTATTAGCTTGGTACAGATAGGGTAGAAATCCACCCTAAAACACAATATAACGTAAACATAGGAATTTAATTTGCTAGACTACAGCATGCAATGACAGCAGCACAACAACACATTTACTACAGGAAACAAAAAGCAGAAAAATGCACTAAAACCTTAACCAGTTTTGTACTAGGCTTTACCATAACATTTAAGAAGCAGAGTGCCATTCAAATGCATTAAATCCTCAGCTTAAATTACATCACTAGTACTGCAAACATGACTGGTTCCTGAAATTTAAACAGCCTACCAAACTTTTAAACTACCAGTTTAATAAAACAGTTTTACTAAAAATAATTTATATACCTTATCATGTCATGCTTCAGAATAGTTTTAAAACAGTTCAGTGTTATTCATTTTTATGAATTTGTGGTTTCTTAAAACATGAGGCGGATGTGGTGGTGCAGCGGTTAGCATTGCTGTCTCACAGCAAGAGACTCTCCAGTTCAATCCTCGGCTGGGGTGCCTTCTGTGCGGAGTCTGCATGTCCTCCCTGTGCTCACATGGGTTTTTTCCAGGTACTCTGGTTTCATCCCAAAGGCATGCTGTAGGTGGATTGGACACTCTACATTGGCCCTAGGAGTGTGTGTGTGTGTGTGTGTGTGTGTGTGTGTGTGTGTGTGTGTGTGTGTGTGTGTGTGTGTGTGTGTGTGTGTGTCTTCTGTGGAAGGTTTTGTGCCAGGCTGGAAACTAGACACCATAAAACTCCACTGCCAGTCATGAGCAGACAGGTGATCCACTGTGGTGACCCCTAACCGGGAAAAGCCAAAAGCAGAAGGTTTCCTAAAACATGCAATTTTCTTTTGACCTCTAGATGTCTGCCTAAATACACAACTGAAAGGACAAAACTTGAGAAAATTCTGGTAAATAAACACACATTTAAGTGGGAAATGTATTTTAATATTCTTTCTACTATATAAAGGTTGTTATATATCAGGTGTTGTGTGCTGTAATCTAGTGAATGGAAGTGCAGTAATTTAACCATTACTTGTATGGAAGAAAGTTTACATTAATTAGAGATCACAGTGCACTACTGTGGTGAATGCAGACAGGTTACAACACTAGTGCAAATGTGAATGTGAAGGATAACTATGACCTAGATGGCTTAGATTTGTTTAGAGGCCTGGGCATTGATGGAGCTAGCTAGGAAGAGAGTGGTGTGATGAAGTGGAATCTGCCCACCTATCTCTATGGGAGGAAGGTGTTGATTCCATCTAGAATCCCTTGTGGAGTCCAGTGGTTAACAGAGGTGCTTTGCCTTCAAGAAGGGCAGGACTTCTGAAGGGACATCACTCATGGAGGCAGAAGACACAGTGTCACGTGATTACTGCATCATGCATGCCAGCCTATTGGGATGCAGTGGGCATATGCAACGCGGGGAGCAACATGGTCAAGGCAGAAAACTCTGCATCCCTAGATGAAGATGACCTTGGTTCCACCTTTGGATTGTCATCCCCAACAGTTATGACTGGGCCTTAGGGTTCTTGTTTCTGAGGGGAAATGAAAGGGCTGAGTAGTTGGACACTATGTAGGACCAAAAAAGATGTTACAGTGTTAGTTTCAGTTATTAGGAGAACACTTAACACATCTCTGAATATAAAGAAATAAGGTAATATGGAATGTTAATTTATTGGGTTCCAAATCAGATGTGAAATAACCTATTATGTAAACCATGAATGTGTAAAACTTAAACTGCAATTTCAAGAGCACTATAATGAAGTAGCAAGTAGTAAACACACATTTCTGCAGGGCTTAAGCCCTTCTGTGTACCCAATGATAGGAAACTTATGCCTCTCCCTGCTAACGATATATATATATATATATATATATATATATATATATATATATAAAATTTTGTTTTATTTGACATTTGTTAACTGGGTTAGTCCGAGTGGGTAGAGACCCTCTTTCAGTGGAGACCCGAGAGGAGAAAAGCTCAAAAACAGTGACATACATTGCCAATGCATACAGGTGAAAACTATTTTTTTTTAAAGAACCAAGATAAGATCACAAATTATAAAATTTTTTAACAAAGCATGTAAAGTTAAGATAAAATCAAAAACAGTATTTTTTATTAGGGGGACAGGAATAGTATGAAATTAGTGAAAGTAGATGATGCAAAAAAAAGTGGCACAGTGAGGAATGTATAGAGATGCAGGAAGAAAAGTAATGTGGCAGACATTATAAGAGGAAGACAGCTAAAGAGAGAGGCAGAAATGTAGAGGAGAGGGAAGAGAAATAATCTAAGGTAGGAGGAGGATACAAAATCATTGTTGGTAGGGATTAAGTGAAAGATTACAGTAATAGAAGCTAAGGTTATAGTAGTAGAGTTTAATCAAGTTGTGGAAAATACAGCTTTGAGAGGGGGAGTAACAGGCAGAAATAATAGCAGATAGGAAGAGAAGTGGAAGATAGGAAGACAAGATTATGTAGGGTCATTGCAGAGGCATAAACATGACTTTTGGTAGGTAGTTTTTAGTGCAGCTTTAAAGGAGCTGGAGTTAGTGATAGATCTGACATGAGGTAGTAGTTTATTCCAGGCATTTGCAATGGAGTAGCTATACAGTAGTTTGCTACTATTTTTGTTGGGCATATAAACTTGTAGTAGGTTTTGTTGAGAACTACAAAGAGCATGGTTGGGAGTGTAAGGCTGGATGAGAGTGGAGAGATGGGGGCAAAAAGATGGATCGTGTAAGACTGAATGAGGTATGAGGTGCTGAGGTAATAGAATTTGGTGGTGAAATTCCAACCACTGCAGATTTTTTAGGGCTACACAGTGCTGAGCATGGTAGGGTAGGTTAGATGCAAATCTTGCGATTTTGTTATAGGTAAGTTCCAATTTAGTCAGAAGATTAGATTGGAGGTTTGTGAGTATAGGGGCTCCGTAGAGTAATATGGGGATAAGGAAGGCTTGGGCAAGAGAGAGTCTGGAGGAATGGGTGAGGAATTTTTTATGTCTGTATAGGAGTCCAAGTTTTTGGTGAGTCTTTTTAATGCACTGTTGATTGTAGAGATCAAACTTTAGGTGGTCATCGATAGTAATGCCAAGGAGTTTTGTATATATTATTATATATATTATATTAACTCAGTGGTCACTGTACCTTGGAGTAGGACACATACACTGAAGTACAGCAACCTTGCACTTAATACATATATTCCATATATTCCTCTGCTTCACTAATAAAACTTGCACCATTGCAAGGATCACAGTTACAGTCCCCAGAATAACAAAATTACAGTGGGAACCCAATGGAATGTTATAACTGCTATGGAATGTTACAATTGCTATGGAATATTATGACTTCTAAGCATCTTATGACTGCTATGGAATGTTATGACTGCTATGGAATGTTACGACTGCTACAGGAAAAGCCAGTGAAATGGACAGCAATAGATCAAGTAAATGTATGTTACAGTGGCTGCCAGACTGTTATCCAAGGCAAATGTGCTATGGAAACAGAAACAGAAGTTACCTAGTACTGTTACATGTGTATGAATTAGTTGTCACTTTAGTGGAGTATAGGGAATAAAGACCTGAGTACAGTTAGCAGCTTTGGTGACTGACAAAGTGAAAAGAAGGATGGGTATGCTTATCCTGGGGAATGAATGTGCTGGAATGTTATCCAGTGGGCTCTGTCAGAGACTAGAGTCCAAAGATATGCTTCTGGGCAGAGGAAACAGAGGAGAAAGGGCCCACCCTATAGCTGGAGGCAAGAGTCATTCTCAATGTGGTCATCTCAGTTTACACAGCAGTAGTGTCAAAGTGCAGGGGTAGAGAGATAGGCCAAGGGAAAAAAATCCTCACATGCAGGCAAAAGATGGTCTTCCCACCAGCCCACCCCAATGCTTGCCTGGCTTGTTTCCTAGTCCAGCATAACCTGCCTTAGACCAGAATTTCGTTTCTAGGAGAGACTCAAACGGCAAAGCCAACACTGAGGTTTCACCAGGAAATGACATTCAGGGTGGACATTAGGGGTAGTGGAGGTGCCTTGATGGTCAGCCACTGTGGGTCTCAAAAAACTGTATGAATTAGTTGTAAAGGGATAATCCACAGTCCCTAACCTATTGTACCTTCATTTTCCTGCTACAGAAGGACAGCTGAGTGAATGGTAAGGAACTTTACTATGTGGCTCTGGAATAGTAATTTAGCTATGCTATCTTCCAGAATGCTGAATGTGATATGTGAAGACTCCTAGGAATGGAAAAAATTAAGCTCTTTGCCCACATTTTCATATGGGAACCTGACACTGATATATAACATGAAGATAGACAAATGTTGCAACAGGTATCAGATTCAGAAATGCATTGTACCAGATTTATATTCGAATTGGTTCAATATATCATTCCTGACCTCTGTAATTTGACCAGCCTGGCAAACATGGAAGCCCAGTTTACCTCTACCCTTTCTGCTGCTGTCTCCAAATCCACTTGGTATTTTGAGATAGTGTAGGAACCACCTAATGCTTACTGACAACCAAGTACTACTGGATCAACATGGCATGATTTGTGAGAGATGTAATTATCTAAAAAACCTGGAGGCCATCCTCTCACTTTACACATCCAGTTGGTAAGCAGCACATTATCTAACTCATACCTCTGCAATATCCTGCTAAACCAACATACACTGAGGTAGTGAAAAAATAATTCAACAAGCCTCTGATAATCAGTACTAATGCGTCACTGCAGCATCCCACTAACATGACTCCACCACACACACCCAACTCAGTGATTCATCAGGCTGGATATCACAAAATATCGGGTCTATAATAAAATCGCGAAAGCCCTAGTCACCAAATACGAAAACACCGACACATATTCCACGAACCATGAATACACCAAATGCCCTAAACTGTGAAATTCAAATACTCGAACCACCATAGTTGTCCCACCCCACCGCCCGCTACATACTACCTACCCAAACAAACTAAATAAACCACATACATACACTAACCAAAACCCTACTTCTAACCCTAAACTAAACCCTACTTCTTACCCTACACTAAATCTTGCAAATACCACCATGTATGCACTTACCTTAACCTGCACCCTAACCCTAAGGCCCGTAACTATCGCACACTTACCTTAAGAAGCTATACCCAAACAAACTAAATAAACCACACACATACACTTAACAAAACCTTACTTCTAACCCTACACTAAATCTCACATACAGTACTATCTATGCACTTACCTTAACCCGCACCCTAACCCTAAGGTCCGTAACTATTGCACACTTACCTTACGGAGCTATACCACAGAAGGGCCAACCATGACGATTAGATGTTTCGGATTTCGTGCTTCAGGAATATTGCTGTTTCGCAGTTCGATGAAGATGTGTCAGCATTTACGTATTCGGGTAAGTACACCTTTGAGCATCTAATATAGACCCTAAAATATCCACTGTCGCTAACTCTGTGCATCAAAGAAGAAATGTCCACAGCCAGAATCAGTGAATCTCTCATCAGGTACACCAACTTTGCACCCACTAGACTGGATAAAGGCAAGGTAACATTTACCTGCCTTTATGGTGCCATGATTTGTGGCATCATGAGGGTCTGGCAGTTCTTCAAATGGGTTAAATATGACTACAACCTGGTAGTGGCTCATAGCATAAGGCAATCAACCCAGAAGGACTCCCAGAGAGACATACAGGAGCCTGCAATGCATGTGTTACTATAGATAAGACTATGGCCCTGAAAGGAATTGCACCCTTACCCAGAATTATGCCCAGATAAAAAGAAAAGATAATTGGCCATAACAAATGGCTACATAGCTAGTTACATTCTTGAGGAATACTATGTGTCATCATTTTGGGATGAGATGATTGGCAGGCTGACTTGCTTTGCCATGGATGGCCAGCACTTTTCATTCCATGAATTTTGCATACTGGCCAAAGCCACTTTGGTGTCCCATAGAGCTTTTTTGGAAAGTCAGAGTCAGTGATGCAATAAGTTTACTCTTGGCTTTGATGCAGAAGGCCATTGGTTCTATTGCCCCACCAGGTAATTGGATGGCTGACACTGCAGTACAGCATAAGGGGGTGCTACACTCCTGAGTGTATCATCCTTTGCATGAGACTAAGGTCACATCTGCTTGAGTTGGCGGTAGTGCAAGTGGATGTAAAAAATCCCACAGCACCTATCAAAAAGAGTAGGGGTCCTTTATTTATATACAAAAGTAATTCATATTTATAGCAGCACCATGGTGCAGTGGTTAGTGTTGTCGCCTCACAGCAAGAGGTTCTCCAGTTTGATTCTCGGTTGGGGTACCTTCTGTGTGGAGTCTGCATATGCTTCCTGCATTTGCGTGGGTTTCCTCTGGGTGCTCCGGTTTCCTCCCACACTCCAAAGACATGCTACAGGTGGATTGAAAACTCTAAATTGGCCCCAGATGTGAGTGTGTGTGTGAGACTGTATGGTATACCTTCCGAGGAGGGTTGTGCATCAGGCTAGCAACTCGACCCCATAAAAACTATAATCACTACAAAAGCAATGAGTGCCTGGAGGGGTGCTCATTGGCTGACGTGTCACATAGTGCAAAATGGTGATGAGAGAGACAACGATGTACAAATATTTCCAAGTGTACAAATATATATATATATATATATATATATATATATATATATATATATATGTATATAAATCTGTTTACACAATCATACTAAACTTTCATCGCTGTTAGACCCCACACTCCTTTTTCCATAACCACCATCTGATTTTACTTAATATCATTGCTAAAATCAATTTACCATTAAACATAATTTCATTTATTTTTTCATTTCATATAACCCATATAACATAAAACAAATTTGTATCTATTTTTTAACATATTCTTTACTTCTATTTTTATAATATCCATATTTAATCATATTCATGTTTATTTTATTCACTTCTTTTATATCTTAAAAAAAATCTTTATGTAGTTTTCCCCATAACTTTTTTACTCTTTACATTTTTAAAAACACGTTCTGTAGTTTCCTTTTCTTGACAATGTAAACATATTCTATCACTTTTCTTCTTCTATGGCAGATTTCCTCTTACTGGCAATTTATCTAGTACCAGTCTCCATGAAAAATCTTGACATTTTACTTTCTGATTACACCATTTGCTTCTTATTTTTATAGCTTTATTTTTTTCATCTGTTATATTTTTCCGTGGTTTCACATAATAATGTTTTATCATTACATTCTTATACCATACTCATCTTTTTCTATATTATCAATTTTAATTTCCACAAAAATATTTTTCTTGGTAATATTTTATTTCCTGATTTATGCACTTTTTTCTTTTACTCTCTTTTACCATACCCCAAAATGTATCATTCTTATATTTATGCAATTTACTACTAATCTCTCTTGTTTTTCATTTATCCATTCTAATACTTTGCACAATTTTAATGAAGTAGTATATACCACTGGGTTATTTAGCCCTAAACCTCCTTATTTATTTACATATAAAACTCCTGTTTTTACTGGGTTTAATCTAGAGCCCTATATAAATGAATATATATATATATATATATATATATATATATATATATATATATATATATATGTGTGTGTGTGTGTATATATATATATATATATATATATCTGCAATAATTGACTTTTAAATACTACTGGCAACATAAATACACTTGCTAAGTATGCTATTTTCCCATCAGTACTGAATTTATCAAATAAGCATTTTTTTTGAATAATAGTGGTAAGGTTTATCCATAATCAAATAAACTTCAGCCATTGGCAGATTAAAATATAATTTATTAAAAGAAATAACACACACGTGTGTGAGACAGTACTCAGAAAGTCATGCCTCCCCAAACAAAAGAATTCGTAAACTGTTTATAGGAAAACTTTAACAAAGTAATAAGCTTTATCAGTCCTACCACTGCTAGCATCCAATAGTACAATGCTAACTAATGCCATTCATACCATTACTAAATATCTAATAGAAATATGTCAAGTTTAGTAAAAATAGATTTGCAACTTCTTTTTTTTCAATAAACATCTTTATTAACTTATCACGTTTGATACAGGCAATCTTGCATTTATATAAATGAAAAATGAACAACATTGACAACAGTTTCATTGCAAACATTATACTTATTTACATTTCTAGCTTAGTATAGAATAAGTTTCTTTTTACCATGTGATTTAGAAAGAATGCTGCCTCAGATTCAGGAAATGAAGCTTAATATTCTGTACTTCTCCATGTTTGCACTTATGCTGTACACTAACCCTTAAAGATACACATACACTAACCTTCTAAAACACGCTCAATTTCATTTTTAACCCTTTACAATAATTTATATGCTCTCCAGAAAAGACAGGTTTGTTTTATTTCTTCTATTTATCCCCAGTGAATTCTACTTGCTTCTTTATTCCCAAATCGTATACCTAACACAGAAATTTAATTTGTTGTGAAATATATATCCCAGTCTTTACTACATCACCTAAACCTTTACTTTTCTCTTTACTTAAAGCTATCCCTATCATCTCTAGACACTCATTTGTGCAAATTATTGCTTCTTTTATCCAAATATATGTTTTGCAATTATTATAATGTCATCTGCATGTGTTAACAGAACTGAAATTCTTAACCCTGTAGGTGTTATATACCCTGCCTACTTCATTTTGTAATTTCTTTCATATTCTGTCACACTCATAATTAATACAAACAGTATATAAATCACTGGACATCCCTGTCTAACAACACTCTTCATAAGTATCTTTTGGCTTAACGATTTACTTTATTATTACTATATGCTGACATACATAATTTCCTAACTTCCTCACTTATATTCTTTCATTATTACCCATAAGATTTCATGTCCAACTGTGTCAGATGCCTTATTAAGGTCTCCTATCATGATTTTCTCTTCTTCTTTTCTGTTCATAATATTATCCACAATTTATCTAGCTATCATTAATAATTCTTGAAAACCATTCCCCTTTATGCTGTATATGCTATCTTCCAGAATATTTTCCATTTTAGTTTCAAATCTCTTTTGTATTATTTTCATAAAGATCTTATAATCATTATTTTCAATACTATTGGTCTCCAGTTTTTTAATTGTCTTCTATCTTACTTCTTTCATATGAATTTAAGTATTCCACAACATAATTCTTTATACATAAAGCATTAATTTAACCATTCATTTAAAACCTTTAAAAATATTGCTTTTGCCAGTCCCTTAAATTTTTATACATTTCATACCCTACTCCATATGGTCCTGCAGCTGAATCTATACTTACTTGTCCTATTACTTTATCTAGCTCATTTACAGAAATCCCTTTTTCAACTCTTTATTCTCTTTTTCTGTTAACTTTTATTTTACTGTCCATGTTTTTTCACTACTTTCTTTTCATGTACATATTGTACTACACAATTCATAATCTTTTCCTGAGTTCTTTCTATTTCTTGCTTTACATTTTTTTATTTCTCTCATTACACTACCATCTTCCTTTACTAATCTGCTCAAGTAAAGTAATACTTCTCTTTTACCTTGTAAAATATCTTTGCTTACATAACAGTTCTTGTATTTTTTCTTGATCTCTTTCATATAATTGATATTCTTTAACAAAGTACTTTCAATCATTATGTTCTAAGTCTTCCAATGCATCTTTATATGTTATTTTATAATTTTATTTCTCTACTTTTCTCACATCACATTACCACCATAAAAAAAAATTTAAATTTTCCTTAAATATCATCTACCATGCAGACCAATTTTTTATAAATTTTTTTCATAGTAATATAATCTTTTCATAACTGTATTACTAATCTCTTTTATTCCTTTGCCTATTTTTGTATATTCCTTGTTTTCCTTTATCTCTAGCCATATTGCAAGATGATCAGAAAATCCTATTTCAACTACCTCCCTTCTCCTATAACTAAACCTTCTGATACTATAAAATAATCTACTTCAGTTCTATACATACCCCTTTTATAAGTCCACAGATTTTTGTTTCGGATTATTAACTTACCACATCTTATAACTTCTAGCATTTTTCTTATATAATTTCCTTTCTTTTTACACTTCCCTCTTAAATCACAATTAAAGTCTCCTGTTATTATAATATCGATATTATCACTACATAGTCTAAAATCTGATGAAGTAAGCTTTCCCTTTCTTTACAATTAGTATAAGCATATAATTTTATAATCTATATACTTGTTCTTTCCATTTTAAATCTACAATGCTTAATCTTCCCATTGTTTTGCTAAAGTTACATCTAATATCTTTAATGTGTTTCTACAGAATACAGCTATTTCAAAATATCTCTCATTTCCCGAATTCCAGATTATCTTTCCTCTGCATAGTTTCTCTGTTTGTAATCTTTATTCATTTAAGAATCTTGTATTTTCTTATATAATTACATCCACATCTACATCACATGTATTACATCACTCCAAAATTCCTATTCTTTTTACTAAACTTATCACTAGTACCCTCACATCCACTCACCATAGCTGTCATACTATTTCACCATCTGTCCTTTTCCTTAAATTCATGGTTTTATAAGCTCTTAGCTAATTACTAGGCTAGCTTTCTTAATAGTCCATTCTAAGCCTAGCCAATTTCATTTCCCAAGTTGAGAATCAAACACTGTACCTTGTAGCTGTGAGTCAAACACTTTAACCATAACACCAAGCCCCACTCATTAGCTGTATATATTCTTTTTCATCCATTTCCTTTATTTTTTTCTTTTATACTTATTCTTTTAAATTTTCTTTTTCTGTCTTTTCCCTTTTTACCAATAGAATTCCTTCTTCCCCTTTACTGCCTCCCAATTTATGTCTTCTTCATCGCTTATTTCATGACCTGCTTCTATATCTTCTTTATTATTTTTTTCTTATCTATTTTTCTTCTATTTCTATTACCTCTAAAATGTCTTCTCTTTCTTCATTTTATTCTCTTTCTTTTTCTTTTTCCTTACTTTTATTTTCATTTTGCAATCCATACATAAATATCCAATTTTGTTAGATTTATAACATATCAATTTACATTTTTTTGCATCATGTCCCATTTCTCCCAAAATATAACATTTTCTTTTGTCAGAGTTACTTATCAAATATCCTTCTTTTCCACAAAAAACATGTTTTGGGTTGTCCTCGGTATTTTACAGCACCCCTATTCCTCTCATCATGCTTGGTATTTGTATATATTTTTCTATATCTATTTTTAACACAATCTCCCAGCCACCAATCAATAAACCCTCTCTGTCATAAACTTTTTGCAATGCTTAGTACTTCTTTACATAAAGCTTTCAAAGTCTCTCTTTTTGCCTCTGTTCAAAATTGTACATTAATTTTTTTGTTCCCCTGTTAAATGCTTTTATCACATAAAGAGTCCATTGGTTACAGTATTTCTTTTTTCATATTCTCCAAGAAAATTTTCCATTGAAAAAAACAATCTCAAACATGGTCACAAAATGTCTTTGCTAATAAGAATAAATGTTCTTACCTCATGTGCTTTTACGCCCACACTTCATACCTGTCCATTTCTTTGTCTTCTTTACTTTGAATATTTACTGCATACTTCTGTTTTCCATTTTTCTTCTGCCTTCTTTTCTGCTACTCCACTTTTGCCTTCATTTACTTTTTCTGCATATGTTTTCTTTTCCATCTCACCTCTTTTCTTCAGGATTTTCTCAGCATCCTCCTTTTGTATTTTCTCCAGCCCCTCCCCCCAGGAAACATCTCCTTCATTTTCGGGCTCACTCTGCACCACCGTTTCTTTTTAAAAAATCATCGTGTAACCTTCCTGAATGGATGGTTATAATTATACATCCATCATTTGCTGACTCATCTTCATGAAACAGGTTTCTTTGAAACATTTCCTCAGAATTCTGCACACATTCTCTGGTGTTGATATTTACTTTCTCCTTCATTTCTTTAACCACTTCATCTTCTTCTCTCTCCATCTGCCTCCTTGTTTCTCCAGTCTGCCTCTGCACCTGGAATGGAAACAGGAAATGTTCCTCCAAAATGGGTCCCGCTCACAACAATGAGTAGGTGAATTTCCTCAGAGCACTGGTAAAATGTTCCCAAGTAGTGTAAATACCACCTTGAGTCTCCCCTGAAAACAGCCCAGTAGCCTAGTGGGACTAACCTGGTCTGCAAAGGATAACAATATGGCCCACATCAAGGCTGTTGGGCTCAATACCAGAAGTCTTCACAGTAAATTGCCAGACCTGAAGGCTCTCCTGCAACTTGATCTCAGTCATATTTATGTTACAACAGAAATTTGGTTTCAGTGTAAGGACAGTTTTCTGCCATGACTGAGTTTCAGTGTGCTTAACACACATTAACTGGTGGGGAATGCCAGTATCTGCCAGAGACCCAATTGGCGCTATACAGATTCCCCATGAGCTAGTCACACAACTTATTTAACTTCAAATTACCCTAAACAAAACAAATTTTCAATACACAGTTTACTATAGGTTGCCCTCCATGCCACTGGAGGACCACAGAAGATTTCTAAATTTGCTTATTGGACTACCAATAAATAAAGGTACCTTGGTTTTTATTCACTTTTGAGCATGGCTGAAGGCAACAGTCTCATATCTGAGAATTTCATGAATGTTTTGAGAGAGGGACCCACTCAACACCGACTGAGTGCTTTTCTAGAGGAACGCAGCAACCCTTTATTGAATGGAGATATCAATTTGACTACCAACTATCCTGTGCCAGATGCCAGCATTAGAGAAGCCTTTTATACTGACTATCATTTGCTGGAGAATGCATTATACAAGTATAAATGCTTGCAGTGGCAGAGGTATCATTTAGAGGCTTCTCTAAACCTTCAGATTGTACCTAAAGGGCTGAGAGTCTTAACAATGCCAACATATGGATCTACATATCCTGAACTACTGAGACGCTGGCAAGTGCTGAAGTTGGCATGTAGTGCTAAATATATGCAGCTGTTGACTGAGCTTTTCAGACCTGAAGAGGTGGATTTATGTCAACAGATAGAAGCACTATAAAATAAAATGTATGAAACATATCCAATGGATGTTCTAACTGATAAGATCAGTTTATTTGATAACATCTCTTCTTATGACAAGAGGCTGTCCAATGTTTAAATCAGGAAAATTCAGAGAGATAAACTAGATTTTGAAAGGGGTGACGTCTTTTCTTGGTCTAGAGACAGTCACAGAATGTAGCATTTTCAAACTAAACAGGAAGTGGGAGGCATTCAGAGTGTACACGTTACACTGAGCCTCAGAGAGCAACTGCACAGAAGCAACCGGAGCTATCTAAAACTTCTTTGACTCGGCCGAGTCTCAATGGAGTTGAAGTTAACAGTATGGATGCTGCTAGTAACAGCTCTACAGTCATCCCTAAGAGTAGTGCTCCTGTAAAACTGAAAGTTTTAAGTGGAGCACATGATGCATCACCTCTACCGGTATTAGCAGCTCAAGCAACAACGTTGACTGATTCAGCAGGTGGTTCCAATTCTTTTTTACTGAAAGAACCACTAAAAATACAAGGGAGATCGAGGAATCGGTTTCACAATCCCAGGATAAGAAGGATTCAGAGCGAGAAAGACACAGCAAGGACAGTGAAAAGAACCAAACAGGTTTAGTATACAACATTTCATCTATTGTGTTAACTGAGACACAGACTGCAGTTCTGAATAGAGGCTTGACTTTTGTACCAGTACAGTCGGCAGTTTTAACTGATGTCCTACAAGATTTACACATGTTTGGCAGGACTTTAACTTTGAAAACAATGTTTAAGGATGCTGTTTGTAATGATAGTGTTGTTAAGAAACCTAGTGTATTTGTACCCCCTCCCAACTCTACTATTGATCTGTTTACAGAGGGCTGTGAGAGGCAACTGAGACAAAAAATTTTAGATAAACAGAATGATTGTTTTTTTAACTTGACTATTGATGAGAGGCAGGTTTTATCTGAGTTGAAATGTTTAAATAGTGTTGAAGTAAGACCAGCTGATAAAGGTGGAACCATAGATGTGCTGGACAAATGTTTGTATATCTCATTGATGATGGAATTATTAACAGAGACAGACAGCTATGTTCCCATACCATTGTATACTTTGACAGGTGTTATAGAGAAAGTTGAGTTTTTAATATTTGATCTATTGATTACTGGTTTAATAACAGAGCCATTGTTTGAGTATTTTAAAGTCAACAATCCCATCACCCCTATGCTATATGGGCTCCCCAAGATACACAAAGATCTTTATAGACCACCTATGAGACCTATTGTGTCCAGCAGGGGCTGGCTTACAGAACCATTGTTTATTTTTGTGGAGAAAAATCTACATACTGTTTTGAATAAGTGTGAAACTGTTTTAAAGGATACAAAAGATTTCCTTGCTCAGCTGTCTAGCCAACTTGGTAATATTAATGGTACGTGTTTCTTTGTTACACTAGACATTGCTTCACTCTTTACTGCCATACCCAATGAATGGGGAATAGAGAGTGTTAGGTCTCTATTATACACACACAATGTATCTAATGACAAGGGCAGACTGATTTGCAGTCTTTTGGAAATCATTCTGGAGAATAATATGTTCATTTTCAATGAAGTACATTACCTGCAGAAGGTTGGCGTGGCCATGGGCACAGCTTGTGCAAACAGCTACGCCAACCTGGCTCTTGTAGTATGGGAGACACAACATGTACTTACAAATTACAGATACAGCTCCTCAGTTGGTTGGTATGTACGGTTTGTGGACGATGTTTTTTAGCTTTGGAAAGGGACGGAGTATTTACTGTTGGAGTTTATTCATTACATTAATAGTATGAATGATTTTCTAAAGTTTACTCATAAATATTCAGCTACCAAGATAGACTTTTTAGATGTGCAGATCAACAGGGAATTGCTAGATACTGTCACTACCAGTGTTTACAGGAAAAGTGTTAGAAAAAAAAGTATCCTGCACAGCAACAGTATGCATCCGAACCATACAAAATTGAATGTCCTTAAGGGGCAAGTTTATGGCATTATGCATCTTCACAATAAAGAAACTGACTTGAACATTGCTCTAGCTTCATTGAAAGAAGAGTTCTTGAGTAGGGATTACAAGTGTGACACCATAGACACACAGATTTCTGAAGCCTGGAAGGAGAGGATGGGTAGGTGTAGACCATTCTTTAGCACTGACTTTAGGACAGAGGTTGGTCAGACTTCTAATCTGATAGATGATGGTGGATCCACAAATAATACTGTTGGCACTAAACTGAGAATGCCTTTGACATTTGCCAGAAATATTAATATGGTATGTGATGTCATTAAGACAAATTGGGACATTTTATTAACAGTACCCGAGTTACGAAGTGTTATCAATAATAAACCAGATTTTATGTTTAGAAATAATAGATCTTTGAAGAAACAACTATGTTATAGAACCCTGAAACATAACACTCATGTGCAGCCAGAAAGAGTGGGCACGTTCACATGTAGAAGATGTACAGCTTGTGCATATATCTATTCAGGAGGTACTTTTACACACCCACAGCTAGGTTTTGTTATTAATATTGATTTTTATGCTGACTGCCATACCAAGAATCTAGTGTATTTTAGTTTTTGTACGACATGCTACGCATATTATATTGGCAAAACAAACAGACCCTTCAAAGATAGGATTTTAGAGCATCTTCGTGACATCAGGAACTCTAAAGAGTCTAATGCCCTAGCTATGCATGTGATGAAGGAAGGCTGTGAACATAGGTTTAAGATTTTTGTTGTAGAAACTTTACATGTCAATGTTAGAGGGGGAGACCTCAACAATAGAACTGAATCTGTTGAGCAGAAGTGGATACTAAAACTGCAAGCTGACAGGTATCCTGGTTTAAACAGCAGTGTTTTGCTTAAACCATTTTTAAGAGCTAGAACATTGAAGCATTAGTAGGTTTTAAATAAGTTGAATCAGATGTTTTGTAGTCACACACTTTTTATTAAGGTTTTTTATTAGGATGTTTGAGTTTTTAACCAAATATGTAAGCATGCTTTTTTATGAATGAGATGGTTATATTTATTCTCGTCTATCAGTCCAAGCATATCAGTAACTACAAGTTTTATATATATATATATATATATATATATATATATATATATATATATTGTACATTTGTATTAATTAATGCCAATTATTACATCACTCTCAAACTTGATTTGTATTGGATGAAACAGGTTTAAATGTTGAGTAACTGCTGACATGCTTTATTATGGTCTGATGAAGCAGTGCTTTGGTCCGTGAAATTGCTTACCCTGTGTATTTTTTGTAACCATTAAATATTTTGAACGAAGCCGTGCTTGGAACCTTTGCTGTTTCTTTGACATTTACTACATTTTCACAGTTGGTTCCTGTGTCGAAAGTGAGGTTTGTTTGCAGTTGCAAATAGCTAATGAGTTCACTATGGGTGAACAGGTCATCATCACTATCATTGCACCTGGTTACACTACCTCTCTAGCACCCTCATTTCTGGTCAGATCCGATCACACACTAGTAATCTTCTGTTTTAGGGCATCTAAGACCAGCACAAAGTACACTTCTGAATCCAAATATTTAAAAAGAGACCTAATTATTAAGCCTATAATGATGAGCTCTTTAACTTTAGCTGTAAGGATTTTCAGTACTCATGTTGCCTCTGCTGTCATTTATGCCAAAGAATTTTACTCCCAGCTAATAAATAGCATAATCTATGCAATCCCATTCAGAACCAAATATATTTGGAACATAAACATAATCCACCTTGGTGGAATGTCAGCATTAATACACTATATAAAAAATAAAAAAGGCATTTAAGAACTCTGATAAATCAAAATAATTAAAAACCCTATCAAGGAAGACCATTAAATCTGTGGAAGTTATCATAAGGAGTATCAAAGTGTAACGCAAATTAAAATTAGTATTAGTATCCAAAACCAAAGACAATAATAAAACCTTTAGTGACATCAGACAATTAAGAAATAAGACTTGGCAATTACCTGAACTAATTCAGAATAGTATTATTTACCCTGATCCTGTAGATATTGTTGATATACTTGAAGATAAATTTAGTGCCAGCTTCACACAAGAAACAATTGCTAAAGATCCACAAATTCCAGAATTCCTTCCTTCCCCCAAGATTATTATGGAACATGTTGTAACTGCACTCTTCACAGTTAAAATTACCACTTCTGCAGGCCTTACTGTACATTTGCTTGTTTACTATAGAGAACTTAAACATGCCCTCTTTGAACTGCTCCAAAAGCTGTTCAGATTAAGTATAAGCAAGGGGTATGTTCCTGAGGTAAGTATAGCCACTGGGTATACTCCAGAGGTAAATATAGCCGTGGGTATGTTCCTGAGCTAAATATAACCACGGGGGTATTTTCCTGAGGTAAGTCTAATCACAGGGTATGTTCCTATGGTAAGTATAGCCATGGGATATATTCCTGAGTTAAGTATAACCATGGGGTATAATCATGAGGAAAGTATAGCTGCAGGGTATGTTCTTGAGGTAAATATAGCCTTAGGATATATTCCTGAGGTAAGTATAGCCACAGGGTATGTTCATGAGCTAAATATAGCCATGGGGTACTTTTCTGAGGTAAGAATAATCCCAAGGTACATTCCTATGGTAAGTATAGCCATGGGGTATGTTCTTGAGGTAAGTAGAGCCATAGGATATATTCTTGAGGTAAATATAGCCACATGGTATGCTCCTGAGGAAGGTATAGCTACAGGGTATGTTCCTGAGGTAAGTATAGGTATGGGTATGTTCCTGAGCTAAATATAGCCATGGGGTACATTTCTGAGGTAAGTATAATCACAAGGTATGTTCCTAAGGTAAGTATAGCTACAGGGTATATTCCTGAGGTAAGTATAGCTATGGGGTATATTCCTGAGGTACGTATAGTCATGGGGTATAATCATGAGGAAAGTATAGCCACGGGGTATGTTATTGAGGTAAATATAGCCATATAATATATTCTTGAGTTAAATATAGCCACAGGATATGTTCCTGATGTAACTATAATTGCAGGCTATGTTCTTGAGGAACGTATTGATACAGGGTATGTTCCTGATGTATGGAACATGGCCATTATTATGCCTTTACATAAATGGGACCCTACAACAAATTCAGGGAACTACAGACTCATGAGCCTAACAAGCCTAATTTGCAAAGTCTTGTAACACAATTCATCTGATTTTATAAGTTCTGATATAAAAAATTGTTTTGTCAAAGGAAGATCATATCTACATAATTTATGAAACTTCTTTGAGAAAGTCACTGAAACTGTATGTAGTAACCATACAGTCCACCCAGCTTATTTGGTCTGACTAAGGCCTTTGACATTGCTCCCCATGCTCTACCTGTAAATAAGCTTAAGATCTAAATGTAGATCTTCATGTTATAAAATGGATAGCAAACTCTAACAGATAAAACTGATACAGATAAAGTAGCAGCTTTTACCTCAGAAAACAAAAAAGTGACTTATGGCATTCCTCATGTCTCAATAATGGCTCCCCTTCTGTTCAAAATCTACTTCTTGGATCCAAACCATGAACCCTGACTAGCTAGCTAAATTTGCTGTTGATGGCAATTTTGGCCCTGTCATTTGCTCAGTCAGCATCCAATACTGTACTATTACAGCATGCAGTAAAATATACAAATCAATGGTATATTAGAAACAGACTTAAATTAAATGCAAAGCAGTTTATCATTCATTGTTATCTTTGGTGAGCAAATCTTCACAATAGCTTACAGTGTTGACAGCACCCACTCCCGGATGATACCGTTGTCAGAGATCTCATCACCTTTGTAGACAACTCTCTATCCTTTGACCATTACATAGCAACATTAGTCAGGAAATCCTTCTGTCCAGCATAATTAATAACTAAATATATTTCATCCAGCTCAAAAAAAGAATATCATTCGTCTATACTCTGCCCTGATCAGACAAATTATGAAATATAATGTCTCTTTTAGCTTGTATCAATGTAAACACATCATACAGCTAGAAGCTAACTAAAAAAGTTGACTAGACAAAAGAACATTGGCTATCAAGACAGGCTTGAAGTTCTGTTCATATACTCATCTCTTAAATATTCCTGCATGGTGATTTACATCTATCATTCTGTGCTGATAAGGACTTAAACTTTTTCATCTTCACAAAACAAATAGGTCCACAAACATTCAAAGGCTTGAATCTCTATCAACAAATAAAGACATACTGGAGATACATAGTTGTTATTCAATGCTTCCATCATGTTTTAAATATTCTTTAAATCAGAGTGATACCCTTGCTTCCTTTAAGGCAAACCTTGGTTGGATGGCCACCCACAAATTCATCCTGAATCTCACTTGTTTTGTTCTTCTGGAGGCAGGCGATGCCCTGCGAAGGGAGGTATTAGTAATGTGATTATGGTCCATGGACTGATTCTGCCTTGGAAACTCTATCAGTCTATGAATATAAAAAGAGCACTTTGACTTTTCTCAGAGATAATGATGGTGTTTAACCAGAAATCATTGAAGTTTGTAAATTTCTTAAGGGAGAGACTCTGAAGTGTTAGACCTAAGGACTGGTTATTTTTGCTAAGTGTTTTATGAGGACATCTCAGGTAATAGCATCATTTAATTGTGGTATAAGAGTGTATTGGGATGTGAGCAGTGTTAGCTTAGTGGCCATAAAGGGGCTGAACTAAAGCTTTAGTACTTTGAAGAGAAGGGAATTGAATGGCAGCTACCTCTCAGTGAAATAAACTGCTCTACTTTCATAAGAATTGAGCAATAGTATTCTCTAAGGGCAGCTTGGGTGATAAATCTACCAACTGTCTTTGCAATGTTTTTTGAGGGAGTTCAAATTCCTCTATGAAGTATTGACAATTAATGGCAGGCTGCATTCAAGCTGATGTAATAAAACTTTTCCAAAACACTTTCTCCTTTTTGGAGAAATACAGTTTAATTATCCTGAAACACCTAGCACTTCTGAATATATCCCGATTATATTTCATGTCCTGTATTTCATGACTGCATAGTAATTATCTTGAAGTGCTTACGACTTCTGAAGATATCTGAATATATCTGATTGTATTTCATGTCCAAGGATTTGGTCACTGTACTGCAACATTTCTCTTGACTTGTCTACTCAGTACACCTGCTTTTGAGCCAGACATCTACTATAGACGTGGATACTGATGAATGTCTTCTCTACTTCTCTTAAGTAAGTAGCATCACATATTGCCTTTTGCTTAAGACTCTCACATTGATATTATATGTGGTTAACTGATTCATCTTTAAATGTCATCTTAAGTTGTTTAACTTTTAAGTATTTTTCTCCAATAATAGATAATAGCTAAACTGTCTCAAAGTAATCTAAGTGTGTTACTGATCAATGCCAGGAGTCTTAACAGGAAACTCCACTCCCTGCAAGCTCTACCCATCCTGGAGAATAAAGACATCTGTGTAAGCTCTGAGACTTGCTTTAAAGCCACATAGGGCTTCCTGGCAGTGCAAGGCTATAACGCCTTCCACACATTCATTCAGATCAGCTTTTGCACAGACAAGGTGTAAAAGTGGAGGAGTCTTAATTTACATCAAACATGATCACACCTCAAGGTTGATCAAAAAGTAGGAAACATTTGAGCTTCTCTGTGTCCAACTTACCGTTAATAAAATCCCATACCATATCTTTGCAAGCTTCAGGTCCCCTGCCATAACCCAGGAAGTCCATACCACTTACTTGAATGTACTAGAGACACTCCCGATTCAACACAACACAATATTCATGGGCAACATTAACTACCCCCAACATTAACTAGGAATCATACACGACCTCAAACCATGCAAGCCCAGAGATTCCTGGACTTTCTTAACAAAACACCCTTGGCCAGCTAGTGTGCAGGCCCACCAGGGGCATAAATATCCTTGACCTAGTCCTCACAAATATGGGGGAAAGATGCACTCCTCTAGTGTAAAGACCTCATTTGTCAAGTCGAACCATAATGCTGTCACCTTTGAAATAAATATTAAGCCTGGGACCCCAGCTAACCCTAGAACATTTAAAAATATTCCAAGGCTATCTACCTCCTACTAAGAAAAGTCAAGCAAAATTCCAGCTCTCCCATGCTCTGAGAACACAGTGGCAGAATAGTTCACAGAAACCCTGTACAATTACGTAAAAAACTGCATAGAAACAGCTGTACCTACCTGAAATAAATATATGACAACCTCCAAAAATGAACCATCCTGGTGGAATACCAGCATAAATATGTTGTATAACAAAAGCCATGTCCAAAACAGGAAGGGTGTTACCCAGCAAGATAAAAACTCCCTCATCAATCTGAACAAGCAACTCAGGGGACTAATCAAGTCCACCAAAGCCTAATTTGAGACAAAATAGCCTTCAAAGCTAGGGACAACTATAAGGCTTTCTTCAGTCATGTCTACAAGCTTAAAGGTAACACCCAAAAATTTGCTGAACTAATGGTGAATGGAACCAGAGAATATAGCAAATCTGCTGGCCAATAAATTTATATCCAGATTTACCCCCCTGTCACCTACAATCATCACCCATGAAATGTTCTCCACCATTTCTCCAGCAACTATCTCTAGGGAGCAGGTCTTCATTGCATTCCCTAAGGCCAAGAACACTGTTTTGATGGACCCTGATAATATCCCAGGATGCCTTGTGAATAGCATGAAACATGACTTGTCAGGCCTGCTACAGTCTCTGTTTAACCACAGCCTCCAGACAGGCTTAATGCCAAAGAAATGGAGAACTGCAATAGTTATTCCTCTAAACAAGGTGGGGGGGAGGCTTCCACAGACCTGGAGAACTAAAGACCCACAAGTCTGACTAGTCTCATATGCAAGGCCATGGAAAGGATTAGCATGGATCTGATAAATAATGGCAAAGGAACCGTAGAGACACTGGACCCTACCCAGTTTGGTTTTGTTAAAGGCAGTCATGCCTACTTAACTTGGTGGGCTTCTTCAAGAAAGTCACTAAAGCTATGTATGAAGGCATAACAGTGCACACTGCCTGCATCAACCTGCCAAGACATGTAGCACAACACCTCAATTGGTCATTATAGATAAACTTACAAAATTAGGCATAAACCCATATGTCATCTGATGGATAGCCAGCTAGCTCACTGATAGGAAGTTAGGATAGGGGATTCCACCTCTACAAAGAGGCCAGTCAGTAGCAGAGTCCCATAGAAATTAGTGCTGGGGCCTCTCTTTTTTGGCATTTACTTTTCTGATGTGAAGGTAAACATCAAATGGCTCTGGCTGACCATGACTGCAGATGACTGTAAACTAATCATGGTCACTGAATCCTCTAGAGACACACATACCCTTCAAGAGGGTCTGACACAGGCCAACAGCTGGTGCCAGAGCCATGGACTAAAACTCAATACAAAAAACTGCAAAATAGTATCCTATGAAAAGAAGGCCACAATGCATGTTGACAGTAACCTGATCTTTGACCACCACGTATCTACTATGGTGAGAAAATCATTCTACATTGCACAACTTATAAGTAAGGGCATGGCATCTAGGTCCAAGAAGTCATTGTTCCATTGTACTTGGCACTCATCAGACCAGTTATCGAGTACAATGAAGCCTTCAGCATGTACCTGACCAGGCAGTTGCAACAGCTTGACAGACCACAGTGATTCCTCACAAAAAAGATGCAAGGAGTGTATAACAAGTCCTATGCAGACTGTCTCAAAGCCTTATTCCTGTATCCACTCTCCTACAAATTATTGCATGGCGATATATGTCTAGCCTACAAGTCATCGTGTGATCCCAACACTGATGCATCTGTTGCACATCTGCAAACCAAACAGCATCAGAAATACCCAACCTAAGGGTCTAAATGTCATCTGTGACATAAACAGGACATGTTGGAGGGACATGTATGTGTCTGAAGGATTAGACATTCTTAGGAAACAGAGATCATCACAAATGCTATTCAAACCAATTGATAGGAAATTGCAAATTTACCCCTGGTTTGACACCTGTGTTCCTAATGGACAGGGGCAGATGGGCAGACTTTGAATGCTTGACGTCCACAAGCCTATATTGTAACTGTAAAATTCTTTGAGGTATTGATGCATGTCAGCAAAACTGTGGTAAATTTGGGGTAAGTTTGCCTAGGCTTAAAATGGTTCTGGGACAATAATCTTAGAACCACTTATGAACTTATTATTGTATTCATATAATTGAATACTTAGGATGGATTTTTTAACTAGTTTGAACTCTTAATGTTTGCACCTTGAATCAGACTTATAAATCACTGAATTATTGTTTCTGTAAACATTTCTCCTGAGGTCCATTTTGAAAATGGGTTCCATCTATGCTCAGTGGGGATTAACTTAGTTAACAAAATATAAACCAATTAAAATGAAGGGTGGGAAGCTTTTTAAATCATAGTTATTTACAAATTTAAAATCACTATGAAAAAAGCAAAATCAGTGGACTGCTGTGAGCAGGAAAAACAAGTTTAATGAAGCACTTTTTGTCTGTCATGTTGGACAGACTTCTTCAGATGAAATAAAATTTTAGGTCAGATCTTTTATAAAATCTAAAAAGTAACTTGCATAAAAACGGCCAATCATACAAATAAAGGTCAACATGACAAAAGAGGGGGAGATTTTAAAGCCTATTTAGAACAAAGGGAAGCTAGATGGCAAATCAAATTAAAAGCAGATCATAAACCTGGACTGAATGATATTATTAATATCAAATGTTTTTTTAAAAATCGTAGGAGACGTTGTGAAATAATAAATCACATTTGTATTTTTGTTGTATTTATAAAGTTTTCATGGTTGTTCAGCTGTTTTTTATTATGATAATGGGCATTGTAAAGATTTTAATTGGAATAATTAGCTCATTATGACATAATCATTTTTGTAATTAGGCATGCTTTTTAAGTGCACTTGTATTGCGTGTATTTTGTTTCTGAGGAAGTATATGTGGACGAAAGCGGTCATTAAAGTGGAGTATGCTAATACCTTTCTCCTGGTGGTTTCTCCATGGAGGCTTGGTGTCGTGGTTTGTTTTGATCCCTGGGAAACTGTATCTCCTATCCTTCCTGGTCTCTAACAAATTTTCCAAGCTGCTCCCTCTTCTATATGTTATATTTGGTTTAATACCCACTTTGTCCATAATAGACATGTCACAACTTAAAAGGTTCCAGTTCTTGTATAAAATGTGTGAAACCATAACGCTGCTGACATTGAAAGTGGTGGTAAAAGGGGTGTTATAATCCCTGACTTCTTTATTATTTTCTGTTAGGGTTAGTTGAAAGTCAGTTGTAGTTGGTGAATAGTTGGTGCTACAAATGTCACACATAACGAAATTATTGATGATAATTTCTATCTCTTTCATTTCCCTGCTATAAAACCCGCATTTGCATGTTTTTGCGTGCCAGGCAGTGCCGGTTAGCTAGGGTATAACTATTCCCAGCTCCACAAAGTCTGCTGTTCAATTTTTCCCTTGGAACTAGACAAACTTTCAACTTAAGCACTCAAACCATTCACTTCTCAGCGCAGCACTTGCTCAAAACTCATACCAAGCACTAATAAACCTTAGCACCAGACCCCCTATACTGTAAAGAAGGATAAAGCTCTGTATTCGACCTTACCAGCCAATCAGTAAAACAGTTCACTGTACATATTCAGGCATGTCCAAAGGGCAGTTTTAGGTGTACTCTCCGGTCCAACTGGTGAATCTGGGTATTTTGAGGCAATGTTACAACTGCCTCATGTACACAGACAACCCGCTCCTCCTACCACCAAACACTAATACATGCGAGAGATGCAATTATACAGCCAAACTGGAGGCTAAGCTCTCTCAACACAAGACTGGATCAGACAGTCAAGAGGAGAAAGGAAATACTTGCATCACACCACCAGTCTCACACAGACCTATGAAACCAGCACCAGCAAAAAACACACATAAATACACAGAAACATACTTAGAGGCTCTAAATAAAAATCTGCAAAAGCAACAAAGCTGACATCCAAGCAACCTCCACCCCTCAACACAAACCATGAAACACATACTTCACAAAACCAGTGTGCCACGCAATCACAGCCCTTAAGGCAAAATAACATATCCAACACACTAGTAATAGATGACTCTACAGTCAGGCACACTGACGTCCCACTCACTAGGCTGAACAAGGAGAAGGTTATTGTTAGCTGCCTGTTGGGTGCCAGGATCCGCCACATAACACAAGCACTCAGGTCACTCCAGAACAAGTACAAATACGACTCTGTCATTGTCCATGTTGGTGTGAATGACCTGAGCCGTACCTCCCTGGACTACATGAAAAGAGACATAGAGGAGCTCTCTGATCACATAGCCCAGGCCGGTATGACCCTGACCCTGAGTAGCATCCTGCCCTCACCAAGAATGATACCACAGTATAAAGAAAAAATTATCAGTTTCAACAATTGGCTAGACTTCTGGTGTCATTCAAAGGGGATCCAGTGTCTGTCAGCCTGGGATGACATGCTCGGCAAGCCACGCTGCTTCGCTAGAGATGGCTTGCACCTGTCACCCTTAGGCTTTTGAATACTGGCCAAGGCTCTTGACACCCCCATAGTGTCTTTTTAGGCAAGGCTCAAAAGACAAACCCACCTCCATAAATAGCACAAGTAACAAACAATTGAGGGTAATGCTACTCACTGCCAGAAGTCTAAACCTCAAAATACATGCACTCCAGGCACTCCTCAGTATGGAGAAAATTGATATATGTGCAGTAACAGAAACCTGGTTTAAGACTCCAGAGAGCAGCCCAGCACTGCCAGGCTACAACTCATACTATATATTTCGGCCACAAAACCCGGACCAAAACGCAAAAGGTGGGGGCGTATCCATATTCATCAAGGATACCCACACCTCCAGGTTAGTGGCACAGCACGATGCTTCAGAGATCATCCACATGCAACTAACAATGGGCAGAACTGTAATTCAAATTGTAGCTTGCTACAGATCACCCACCATGTCCCAGGACCTCCATTCCACATTTCTGGAAACACTGGGAAACATACAGTTCCTACCAAACACCCTGATATTGGGTGATTTCAATTACCCAAACATTAACTGGGAGAACTACTCAAGTACTAACTCCCTTGCCCAACATTTCCTAGAATTTATAAACTCAAATGCCCTGGATCAACTGGTCAACATCCCCACCTGAGGTGACAACATACTGGACCTGGTTATCACCAACATGGGCAACCAGTGTTCCACACCGGAGGTCAACCCCTTACTGGTTAGATCTGACCATAAACTAATCACTCTGGATATCTACAGCCCCCACCCCTGGTCAAAGAAACACAGTGAAAAACTTTTCAAAATCAAACTTCACATTACTTAAGACCGAGATGGAAAGTTTTAAAGCTCCCATGCCAAAGGATAATGCTGTCTAAGCTGCAAAATCCCTTACTAATGCACTCTACAGGCACCTACAAGAATGCATGGATTGTGCTATCCCAAGCAAAACCAAGACTCACTCCTCCAGGAAAAGGAAACCAGTCTGGTGGACCCCTGCCATAAACAAGCTATACAACAGAAGGAGGAAACTAGTACAGAAAAGAGTAAAATCCCAAGAAGGGAAGACATCCCTGATCAGTATCAGTAAGAAACTATGATCCCTCATAAAATCATCCAAGGCTGTCTTTGAAAGAAAACCACAAGGCATTCTTTAGCTATGTCAGGAATCTAAGTGGCAATTCTCAGATCTGCTCAGAGTTAGTGCAGAATGGCACAAAATACACTGAACCAACCGATATCGCCAACATCCTGGCAGAGAGGTTCAGTGCAAACTTCACCCCCCTCTCACCCCCAAAAGGGCCCATAACCATACCAGAAGAATGTAGTGCCCTTGAAATCACAGACACTCAGGTTAAAACAGCCCTCTCCAAAGTCAAAAACACAGCATCAATGGGACCAGATGGTGTCCCAGGCTACGTCCTTCAAAGATGAACTAACCCCTCACCTAAACACACTGTTCAAACTCAGTGGCACACAGCAACAGTTATTCCGCTCCACAAAGGTGGAGCTACAACAGATCCTAGGAACTATCGCCCTATAAGCCTGACTAGCTTGGTCTGCAAGGCTATGGAGCACATCATCATGGAGCTCATAAACAGAGACATTGTGAACCTCCAAACACTGGACCCTACCCAGTTTGGCTTTGTTAAGGGCAGATCATGCCTCCTAAACCTGGTGGACATCTTTGAGACAGTTACCAAGGCTATAGACAAGGGAGAGGTGGCCCACACAGCCTACGTAGACCTCGCAAAGGCCTTCGACACCATTCCCCATGCAGGTATTATAGACAAGCTCACCAGCCTGAACATAAACCCCTACATCACGAGATGGGTTGCCAACTGGCTCACGGACAGAACCCACATGGTAAGAGTTGTGGGAGCTAGGTCTGACTCTAAACCGGTTACAGGTGGTGTTCCCCAGGGCTCAGTCCTAGGACCTCTCCTGTTTGGCATATACTTCTCAGAGGTACAGGCAAGTACACAAGGACTATGGCTGACCAAGTTCGCAGACGACTGCAAACTAGGGGCTATAACTGACTCTCTGGTGGACACAGACATCATCCAAAAGGGTCTCACTGAGACAGATACCTGGTGTCAAAACCATAGCCTCAAGCTAAATGCCAAAAAGTGCATAGTCATCCCCACTGGAAAAAACAAAGTAGCCACAAACTACCACATAGGTGGTTGCTCCTAAATATGGAAGATGTAATAAGGGATCTGGGGACCCAAGTAGATAGTAACCTCTCTTTTGATAATCACATTGCCAAAGTAGTTAGAAAATCCTTCTATGTGGCCCATCTAATCACAAAAGGGTTTGCATCCAGATCAAAAGGGGTCATTGTGCCCCTCTACACATCACTCATCAGACCCATCATAGAGTACAACACTCCATTTGGGATGTACCTTACAAGATACCTGCAACAGCTGGAAAGACCACAGAAGTACCTCACCAAGAGGATCACTGGCCTCAAACAGATGCCCTATGCAGCTCGACTGAAGAAACTCCAGCTGTACTCGGTTGCATACCGCCTACTCAGAGGTGATCTCTGCCTGACATACAAGGCCATGTTCAACCCAGAATTGATGGACATGCGCCACATAAAGAAAACGATATCCACTCGAGCCACACGCTCTAGGGATCTAAACCTCACCACAACAATAAATAGGACGTGCTGGAAGGATAGATTCCTGTCCCAGAGACTTCCCATGCTCTGGAACAAGATTCCAATCTACATTAGATGGAGCTCCTCGCTAACCCTCTTCAAGAGAAACCTTGACGAGTGGATGGGAAACAGAAAGTTTACCCTGGGGATCACTTCAATGGCTCTGCTGGACAGAGGCACTGGGAACTAATCTAAGGGGGCGGTGAAAGCCAGTACATTCCGGCTAGGCTTATAAATGCCTTTGGGCAGATAGCCTAGTACCTACCTATGAATCTATGAACCTATGAACTGTCATTAAATGCCTATAGCTTTCCGGGCATTAATGACATGTGTGCCATTACTTGCCTACTAAAATTAAAGAGTTTATGCAGGTAGTATGAATTCTATGAATGCACTTGAAATATTCAAAATGTAGTATGTACTCATTTGTTTTGTACATTTATTATGTTAAATGTTTTAACTACAGATTTTTGAATTTTATTTTAGGTACTAGTGATTATACCAAATGTACTTTAACTTTAAATAGTAGAGGAATGCAATACTGGTTGCTTAGCACTTGGAAGCATTGCTATTTTATTTTATTTGTATGATTGGTCGTTTTTATGTATGTGACTTTTTAAATTTTATAAAGGATGTGACCTAATATTTTATTTCATCTGAAGAAGTCTGTCCAATGTGACAGACAAAAAGAGCTTCATTAAACTTATTTTTTCTGCTCACAGCAGTCCACCGGTTTTGCTTTTTTCATAGTGAGTTTGTTTTATTTATTTATTTCTTCTATGCGCTACAATTTTAAAATAATAAAGGCAGAAAACTGTTTTATCTTGACACTGGTTCAATCATTGTACTGCCAGGTGCTAAGGTACCTTTGGGCATATTCTAGAGTTAATAATCATCATGTTCCAAACAGTGATTGAACACCTCAACCTGGAATGAGTCCATGTTCCTTCAAGCACATCAGCATCCTCGGTTTGTGGACTTGTTCATGTAATACAGCTGTTTTAATATCTGCTATGAATATTTAAAGGGAGATGCCAAGCCCCTGAGAATTACCACTGGTGAACTTAATAAACAGTGAAACAAATTACTTTGTAGTTACTGCACAAGTTTTAATCTCCAGGCAATTCTCCTTACAATTTGAGTGTTGACTGTGTAATGACTTACAGTTAAATAACTTGACTTACTGTTCTGTTTCTTAAAGAATGTCTGTCTGTAAGCAATTTAGTAAAAACTCACATTTGGGTATGGGTAATGCCGGGGTTTGCTCGTGGGCTAATGTAGTTTGAGCATAAGTGTGTCAAAGAAAGGCAGTAGTGGGTAAACCTGCATTGCTCATACCTGGGCATTAATTATTTCTGTTTGGTTCCCCTGTGACATGTTGACTCATAAGACATCCTGAAACTAGTTGAGCACCAATGCCCAAAATATCAAAAGGGTATAAATTCAAACAATAAGCATTTTTTGCCCCTAAACCCCTCAAACCTATATATGTGAACTATACAGCTGCACAGACATGAAGAAGGGAAAAATCTCCAAAAAAAAAACAAAAAAAACCCAAAACAAAATGAGTCATTCTGGCACACAAACCACTCCAGCACTGATTTCCTATGGAAAACAGTTATTGGCTTTCTGTTATTCAACAGCTTATGATTCGAGCACTCGATGCTTAGGGAATTTGATCTTTGTCCCCTGTAGATATGTCTGGGTATACATTCCAAAGACATATAGTAGGTGGATTGGACACTCTAAATTGCCCACAGATGTGTGTGCGTGCAAGTGTGTGGTGTGGAAGAACCATTGCAGCAGGGCTAGTGGCAGTGTAAACCCTGGCTCTAGATTATTGTCACTAATGAAGTGACACCCTGACTCCATGTGCAAAAATGGAAAAAACGGGTTGTGGATGGATAGATGGGTGCAATGACATTTTTAAATAATGTCATTGTAGGAAGACGCATCTTTCCGGTTTTGTTTATTTTCTTGTTTGTGATATTCTCCACATGTGCTGATGCTTGCACGGGACATTGACTTAATGTGCTTACTGCCACTTTTTGTAGGCGAGTTCACAGCTATTACTCAGTTCCCTTCTTGGACTAAATACAGCACCACTGGTGACTATTCATAGACAGATACTGACCAAAGGTTGACAAAATGTACTCAACCACCATCACCAAGTAAAGAACAAAATATTAACTACTCAAGCCATTCAGCCAGAGTGACCTTCTAAGCAGCCTGGGCTTTCCCCAAACCAAGGGCTGCAAGGCAGCATAAATATGACAACCAATGCCCCATTTTAATACAAAGTCATTGCTTATCATGCTTCCACCTAGTTTCCCTACAGCTGATGGTGAACTATTTAAGGATATAATCTATTCTTCACACCCTATTCTGGTTTTAAATGCATAGGTGTCATTTGCCACCACAAATCTTAAGTGACACTATTTTTTGTGCATTCAGCATGCATTGAGACAAGTCTAGAGGATATCTTTAATTTTACATTCTTGAATTATCTTTCATTTTACATTCTTGAATAATTTCTTGCATACCTCTCAATCTCTTAAAGCAAGAAATCTGAACAAAGCCATAAGTAAAAGTGGGACAAAGGCCACAAAATACAGACAATTTTTAAATATTGCTCTTACAAACTTAGAAAGTTAATAGGATAACAGGTTTTACATTAGCATGGATTTTCTGAATGGTATGAAGTTTGAAACTCAAATGTCTGTCATTATTTTTTGGGTCTATATCATGAGATCGACATCTTAAAATGTTGACTCTCATTTGTTCGATACGAAAATGTCAAACTCCAACTTTCCCGAACAGCCAAATCACAGAATTATTTCCACCGGAAAGAAATCGGTTGGCCGTTCTGTTATACCTGCCCTTTCAATGACCGTAGTGAGGTCTCGGAGTTAGAATATTTAGTTAGGGGGATGTGGGGGGCACAGCCCCCATGTTGGGGGATGTGGGGGAGTGAAGGCCCCCCCACTTAAATATGTTTGTTTTTGTGTGGCATTTGTGTTTGGCTAATCGATTTCTTTCCGTTGGAAAGAAATCAGTGATTTGGCCGTTCGGGAAAGTTGGAATTCGACATTTTCGTGTCAAACAACTGAGAGTCAACATTTTAAGATGTCGCTCTCATAATATAGACTCTATTTTTTAACTTTAATCTTTAATGATTTGCCGTTAATTTGCCAGAAATCCACAATTTTTTTTGAAAAATGGACCAAAATATGAGGCAAAAATCTGAATAATTCTGCAAAAATCTGTACAGTTGAGAGGTATTTTCTTGCAGTTTCTACTTGATATATTTCTTGCAAATGCTTTTATCCCTCTTTTTTCACACATTGACTCTGAACAAGTGCATAGACAGATCTGTTCTTTAACACCACTAACATGTCTCATACATACTACTTCTTAGTTCCTTTTATCTGTTGTCCATTTACACTTGTCTGGGTTTGCAGTTATAAATATTCCTAAAATATGTAGCATTCAGTTTTTGGCATATTTTAAAACTGCACACATCTGTATATTCTGGTTCTGGAAAAGGCTGTATGCCTTGAGAAGACTGTTCAGCTTATGGTTTGTAGGTTTTGTAAAGTTCAGTAAAGTTCAAATTTAGCTGGCCTTTATGTAACCAATTATAACATTTATGTTATTTCTAACTTCATAAGGTATTACAGGAAAAAGAGATGTGGTTATCTGAAACCAAACGTTTTTGTAGCTTATGCACGCTAATATCACACCCACCAGAGTTTAGTAATACATTCACCTTATTACTGGTGCTTTTGCATGGGAGGTCCAAAGAGAACAGAATGCTTTATAAGCAGCAAAACTAAACAGTAAGATATCATTCAACGTAAAAGTAAAACAGTAAGACATCATTCAACGTAACAGTAAGACAGTAACATACATTTTATCAACTATATGTCAGACTCAGCAGTTTTTTGGCAAAAGAAAGAAAAAAAAAGTCAGAAATATAAACTTATCTTAATATTTTATAACTATACTTTTTCAATCACCATCACTTGATTATAGCCACAACAGACATTATACAACACGGTATATGCAATACACAGTTGCAGATTCACTTTACTATTTATTATGCATTAATTAGTTATAGACAAATTGTTCCATGTTCAAGGTGTTTTATAGGTACTGGAGATGCTGAAAATAATAGCTGTATCTGGAAGACATTTTTGAAAGCCATTACACAGGGATACTTCTAATACATTTTTTTTATTTATTTGCCTTTGGGTAGTGCCATCTTCAGTGCAGGGCTGGGGAGAATATAATATAATATAATTGTGCAATAGTAGTATATATACAGTAGATATACATCAACATATAGCAACATAAGGAAAACATGTTGAATGCAGGTTCTATATATACATAACATGGACATGCATATGAAGACTGAGTTTACATAAAACACACACACACACACACACACACACACACACACATATATACACACACACACACACACACACACACATATATAAATATATATTCAGATATGGATATATATATATATATATATATATATATATATATATATATATATATATATATATATATATATATATATATATAAAAGCCATATCCAAAGGATTGATGGCATTTGCAAGTGAAACAGTTAATGATGCATAGTTGCATAGTTTATGGAAAGAATATAACTTATTTAGTTAAGAGATTTGTGAAAGAACATATGCATAGTACACACATTTGCTTAACATACCTGTTCAGCTGGTTAGTAGTAAGGTAAGTGAGTTGGGTGTAGAGGTTATTTTGGAATTGTTATCTATTCTAGAGACAGATAATATGACAACTAAAAGTCCTCTCCTCATCCTTGTGTAGGGGGGAACCAGTAATGAAGTCACAGAAGATCACGGACTCTTTGCAGGGTAATTCCATGACAAAAGGATGGAAATGATAGCTACAAAGCCAGTTTACAGTAGTTGCTATGCAAAACAAAACTAGGGATGTGACAGTCTATATTGAAATGCTATCCAGCCTGAACATCTGAGTATAGTGCAGCATTTATCCCACCTATCAGAGTATGGTGTGGCATCCTGCCTAGCTGCCCTAGTATGGCATAGGATCCTGCCTAGCTGCCTTAGTCTAGCATACATCCTGCCTAACTTCCTTAGTATGGTGTACATCTTGCCTGGTTGCCTTAGTATGGTACAGCATCATATCCAGCTACCTCACTATGGCATAGCATCCTGCCTAGCTGCTTTAATATGGTGTAGCATCCTGCCTAGCTGCCTTAGTATGGCGTACATCCTACCTAGCAGCCTTAGTATGATGTAGCATCCTGATTAGCTGCCTTAGTATTACTTACATCATGCCTAGCTTCCTTAGTATGGAGTAACATCCTGCCTAGCTGTCTTAGTCTGCCATTCATTCTGCCTACCTACCTTAGTATGCTGTAGCATCCTGCTTAGCTGCCCTAGTATGGTGTAGTATCCTGACTAGCTGCCATAGTATGATATATCATCCTGTCTATCTGACTTAGTATGGCATACATCCTATTTGGCTGCCTTAGTATAGTGTAGCATCCTGCCTAGCTGCCTTGATATGACATAGCATCCTGCCTAGCTGCCTTGATATGACATAGTATCCTGCCTAGCTGGCAGAGTATGCTTACATCCTGCCTAACTGTACAACAAAAGGAAAAAAAATGCTGTCCAGGACCAAAAAGGAGCAGGTGGCCAATTGGAAGCAATCTCTCCTGAGTCTGAACAAGCAAATAAGAGCACTAGGAAATCCTCCAAAGCAAACTTCGAGTCCAAATTGGCCACATCTATTAGAGACAATCATAAGGCCTTCTTCACATATATCCACAGTCTCAAAGGATGCACCTAGATCTGTTCAGAACTGGTGGTCAAGGACACCACATATACAAATGCCGTAGATATAGCAAACTTGCTAGCTGACAGATTCAGAGAAAACTTCACGCCTCTGGTCCCCCATCAGTAAATCATGACATTCCCAGTACCTGACCCATTCCCCTTATATCTAGGGAACAGGTCATCACTGCTCTCTCAAAGGCAAAAATGCAGCCTCCATGGGACCCGATAACATCCCAGGCTGCATCCTACATGAAGTCAGGAAGGAACTTGCAGCACCATTAGGTGCCCTATTCAACCAAAGCCTGAGTACTGGCTTTGTCCCAGCTGAGTGGAGGACAGCCACTGTCATCCCTTTGCACAAAGGTGGAACATCCACCAATCCAGGAAATTATAGAACCATCACCCGAACTACCCTGATCTGCCAGGTCATGGAATGGATTATCATGGACTTCATTAACAAGGACATTGGCAACCCCCAAACACTTAATTGCACACAGTTTGGCTTTATCAAGGGGAGGTCATGTCTGTTAAATTTGGTCGACTTCTTTGAGACAGTCACTAAAGGTATGGATGAGGGGAAGATGGTGCACACTGCCTACCTTGACCTGGCCAAAGCCTTCAACACTATTCCCCACTCAGGCATAATAGATAAACTCTCTCAACTAGGCATCAATCCATATATTACCAGAGAGATAGCTATCTGGCTCACTGATAGAACCCACCTAGTCAAAATAGGGGAAACAACCTCAAGCAGTAGACCCATAACAAGCGGCGTACCCCAGGGTTTGGTCTTGGGGCCTCTGTTATTTGGGATATACTTTTATGAGATGCAGGCCAAAACCAGTGAGTTATGGCTGACCAAATTTGCAGATAACTGCAAGCTGGGTGCTGTCATCAATTCCCCTAGTGATGTGGACATCCTCCAAGTGGGTCTCACCCAAACAAATGACTGGTGCCAGAAAGAAACAATGCATCATCATCCACTTTGGGGAGAGTGATGTTCCCACAAATTATCACATTAATAACAATGCCCTAAGCATGGAATCAGTCGTGAGGGATTTGGGCACCTAGGTTGATAGCAACCTGACTTTTGACCACCACGTTGCTTCTGTTGTACAGAAAGCTTTCTAAACGACCCACCTCATAAGTAAGGGTATTTAATCCAGGGACAAGGAGGTCATAACATCCCTGTATTCTTCCCTTATAAGGCACATTAGTGAGTACAACACCCCATTCAATATGTACCTCACAAAGCACATGCAACAGATTGAGAGACCACAGATGTTCTTCACGAGGAGAACCTAGGGCCTCAAAAATCTACCATACACAGATAGGCTAAAAGCCCTATCTATCCCTCTACTCAGTTTCATACAGACTCCTCAGAGGTGACCTCTGTCTGGCATACAAGGCAATCACATTCCCCTCCTTGATGGGACTGCTGCATATCCACAAGTCAAGCTCCACTTGAGTAACCCACAGACCTCAACCTGCTCTGTGACATCGATAGGACTTGTTGGAGGGACAGATTTGTGTCTCAGAGACTCCCCCATCTGTGGAATAGACTCCCTCTCCACATCAAGCAGAGTACCTCTTCACCCCTTCTTAAGCACAACCTGGATAACTGGATGGTAAACAGAAAATACATCCCTGGGATTCCACCCGTGTCCCTGCTGGACAGGGGCATCAGGTGCTGACTTGTCTAAATATGGGCTAAACCTTTGGCTAGGCTTATAAGGGCCTCAGGGCCAATAGCCTAGTGACTTCCTATGATCCTAGCTGACTTAAAATGGTGTAGCATCCTGTCAATCTGCCATAATATGGCACAATATCCAGCCTAGGTGCCTTAGTATAGCATAGTATCTTGCCTGGCTGCCTTAGTATGCTGTAGCATCCTGACTAGCTACTTTACTGTGCTATAGCATCCTGACTAACTGTCCTGGTGTGAAGATTGGGGGAAAATGGGTGAAGGCTGCCAGCCTAGTCAAATAGAATCTGATACATAATTCTATCATTTGTAAATATAATTGTAAAATACAGCCTTTTTTCTTAAATGTAAGAAAACACTGTAAAATGTGAAGTTTAAGATTGTAGCAACATTGCCATCTGCTGTAAGGAAAACTAAGCCAAGCATTTCACATATGTTCTTTTGAAGTTAAAATTGTGTCTTGTATACCCTTTTGATCTAAATAGTAGTGCCGAAGTGGCTGGCTGAACACATTCTTTCTATAGTCTTAACTTAAGGAATAATTGCTAGAGTGTACATGTGAAATGTCTTTTATTGTAGTTTCCTGAGCAGGTGTTAGATTGCTAAATAATGTAGCCTTTTTGCCTGGGAATTCCAGACTAAGTGTCAAAATGATGTAATGTGTATACTGGGAAAACCTAAGTGTCAAAATGATGTAATTTGGGAGGGCCTAGCAGAGCTATTTCTTAGTGAGTTTAAAATCTGTTCTTCAGTGAGAGACTGTAAGCATTTTGATCTTGATATCCAACCTATCAGCACTCTGCCTGTTGTCTTATGTAAGTAGTGTCTTAGAAGTATGTTTTCTTGTAGTAATAGCTAGGAACTTAGAAGAAAGTTAGACAAGTGTTTTTCTGTTATATCAGAAATTTCCTACTGTATTGTTTTAAGTTTCTGTGTGATCTCTGAACTCTTAGATATCACTGTGGTGTAGTAGTATTGTCTTGTGTTTTTAATTATTTATTATTAAATATTTTAAAAACCTTTTACCTGTGGCTGGTTTATGTAGAGATAAGTAAGCTCTAGATTACATTGCATGCTTATAAGTGATCCTGTAATAAACCCTTCCAGTAAGCCTTAGACTGATTAGTCACATTACTAACTGGCTAATAATATTGCACAGTAATAATTGGACACCCTTATTAGGGCCTTTGGGTAGCGGATAAGTATTAGCTGGTGACGGCAGAAATTACTACTGTATAGTCTGGGTAAAGGGGCACAGCTGGAGAATCTGTGTCAGCCTTTCCCAGGAGTGTCTGTGAAGTTGTATAAATATTTATCTCAAAGTGTGTGTGGCGTGTCAGCTACCTGGGCAGGGACACAAAGCACTGGTGGGACAGAGAGGGCACTGGAGGTTAGCTTGCCAGCTAGGCTGAGTTCTGTACCCTATAGCTGTGCCAGTGGGGAGTCTTATTGGGGACCTGGAGAGCAAGGGAGCAACCAGCCCCAGACTGACTGTGATCTCTGTGTGCACTTAAGGGAAATTGTACTTTACTGTGTGTATTTGTTATCCTTTCCTCTTATATGAGACACCCTCCATGGTGTTAGTGGTGAGGACTGAGGCTCCTTGATTGCTGGGCCAGGGCACAGTTGTCACACCTGGTATGGTGTAGCATCCTGCCTGGCTACCTTATTATGGTATAGAATCCTGCCTAGCTGCCTCAGTATGGCATAGAATCCTGCTCAGCTGCCTTAGTATGGTGTACATCCTGCTTAAAGTAGCTGCCTTAGTATGCTGCAGCACCCTGCTTAGCTCACCTAGTATGATGTAGCATCCTGTCTAGCTGCCTTAGTATGGTGTAGCATTCTGCTCAGCTGCCTTAGAATAGGTTCATAGGTGTGTACTAGACTAATGGCCCTGGAGCCTTTACAAGCCTAGCCCACAGAAGTGCTCTGGCATCATGCATAGCAGCCTTTCTATGCTGCAGCATCTTGCTTAGCTGACCTAGTATGGTGTAGCATCTTGACTAGCTTGCCTTAGTATGGTGTAGCATCCACCCCTGCTGCTTTAGTATGGAGTTGCATCCTGCCTAGCTGCCTTAATATGGCGTAGCATCCTGCCTAATTGTTTAGTATGGTAAGCATCCTGCCTGGCTGCCTTAGAATGGAGTAGCATCCTGCCAAACTGTCTTAGTATGCTGTAGCATCCTGACTGACTGCCTTAGTATTGTGTACATCCTGCCTAGCTGTCTTAGTATGGTGTAGCATCCTGCCTAGCTGCCTTGGTATGGCACAGCATCCTGCCTAGCTGCCATAGTATGCTTGCATCCTGCCTAGCTGCCTTAGTATGGTGTAGCATCCTGAGTAGGTTCCTTAGTATGGTGTAGCATCCTGTCAAGCTCCATTAGTATGGCAAACCATCCAGCCTAGGTGCCTTAGTTTGGTGTAGCATCCTACCTAGCTGCTTTACTGTGCTGTACCATCCTGACTAGCTGTCTCAGTATGGTGTAGCATCCTGCCAAGCTGCCTTAGTATGGTATAGCATCCTGCCTAGCTCCCTCAGTATGGTATAGAATAATGCTCAACTGCCTTAGTCCTGCCTAGCTGCTTTAGTATGGTGTAGTATCCTGCCTGGCTGCCTTAGTATGGCATAGCATCTTGCCTAGCTGCTTTATTATGGTGTAACATCCTACTCAGTTGCCTTAGTATGGTGTAGCTTCCTGCCTAGCTAACATAGTTTGGTGATCCTGCCTGGCTGCTTTAGTATGGTATAGCATCCTGCCTAGCTGCCTAAGTATTTCTTACATCCTGACTAGCTGCCTTAGTATAGGTTCATAGGTGTTTACTAGGCTAACAACCACAAGGGCCTTTGTAAGCCTAGCCATGCATCTCAAATCTCTGACAAGTTCTCATACCCTTGATAAGTATGGCGGACATCCTATCTACCTGCCTTAGTATGGTGTCAGACCTCTCAACCAATCAGGGACAAATTTCAACAGAATCAGGGACAAGTCTAGAAAAAATCAGGGACAATCAGGGACACTTTTAAAGTATTAGTGCTATTAACCTGAAACATTGACAGAATCAGAGCATATGAATTAATACACATTTTCTGAAGTAAAAGAAGTCTATAACTCTTAATTATTGTCATTATTCATTGTGTAATTTACCACCTTTCCTCCAAAAGTCACTAGTTTTAGGAGGAATTAAGAGGGATAGAACTAAAATTTGAGTCAAAATCAGGGACAGTTGAGAGGTATGTATGGTGTAGCATCTTGACTAGCTGCCTTAGTAGGGTATATATCTTGACTAGCTGCCTTAGTATATCTTAGCATCCTGCCTAGCTGTTTAGTATGGCATAGGATTCTGCCCAGCAGCCTTAGTATGCTGTAGCATACTGCCTGGCTTGCCTGGCTGCCTTAGTAAGGCATAGCATCCTGCTAACTGCCTTAGTATGGCATAGCATCCTGCCTAGCTTCCTTAGTATGCTAAAGTTTTCTGCTTAGCTTCCTTAGAATGCTGTAGCATCCTGCCTAGCTTCCTTAGTATGCAGTAGCATCCTGCCTATCTTCCTTAGTATAGTCTACAGCCTGCCTAGCTGCCTTAGTATGGTATATACCCTGCGTACCCACCTTAGTATGGTATAGCATGCTGCCTAGCTGCCTTAATATGGTATAGCACCCTGCTTAGCTGCCTTAGTATGCTGTAGCACCCTGCCTAACTGCCTTACTAAGCTGTAGCATCCTGCATAGTTTCCGTAGTATGGTGTACATCCTGCCTAGGTGCATTTGTATTCTACGGCATCCTACCTGGCTTTCTTAGTATTCTGTAGCATCCTACCTAGCTGCTTTAATATGCTGTAACGTCCTGCCTAGCTTCCTTAGTATGCTGTAGCATCCTGCCTAACGGCCTTTACATGGCATACATCTTGCCTAGCTACCTTAGTATGGTATAGCACCCTGCTTAGCTGCCTTAGTATGCTGTAACATCCTGCCTACCTGCCTTAGTACGCTGTAGCATACCGCCTAGCTGCCTTACTAAGCTGTAGCATCCTGCATAGTTTATGTAGTATGTTGTACATCCTGCCTAGGTGCATTAGTATCCTACAGCATCCTACTTGGCTGCCTTAATATGCTGTAGCATCCTGCCTAGCTGCTTTAATATGCTGTAACGTCCTTCCTAGCTTCCTTAGTATGCTGTAGCATCCTGCCTAGCAGCCTTTATATGGCATACATCTTGCCTAGCTACCTTAGTATGGTATAGCATCCTGCATAGCTGCCTTAGTATGGTATAGTACCCTGCTTACCTGCCTTAGTATGCTGTAACATCCTGCCTACCTGACTTAGTATGCTGTAGCATCTTGCCTAGCTGTCTTACTAAGCTGTAGCATCCTGCATAGTTTCTGTGGTATGGTGTACATCCCGCCTAGGTGCATTAGTATTCTACGGCATCCTACCTGGCAGCCTTAGTATGCTGTATCTTCTTGTCTAGCTGCCTTAGTATGACATACATTCCGCCTAACTGTCTTAGTATGGTGTAGCATCCTGCCTAGCTGCTTTATTATTCTGCAGCATCCTACTTAGCTGCCTTAGTTTGCTGCAGCATCCTGCTTGGCTGCCTTACTATGCTGTAGCATCCTGCCTAGCTGTTGTAGTATGGTGCAGCATGTTGCCTAACTGCCTTAGTATGGTGTACCATCCTGCCCAGATGCCTTAGTATGCTGTGGATTCCTACCTAGTTTCCTTAATATGCTGTAGCATCCTGCCTAGTTGCTTTTGTATGGCATACATCCTGCCTAACTGCCTTAGTACGGTATAGCACCCTCTTAAGCTGCATTAGTATGCTGTTGCATCCTGTCTAGCTGCCTTAGTATGTCTTAACATCCTGCCTAGCTTTCTTAGTATGCTATACCATCCTGTCTAGCTGCTGCAGTATGGTATAGCATTCTGTGTAGCCGCCTTAGTATTGTGTACATCCTACCTACCTGCCTTAGTATGCTGTAGCATCCTGCCTAGCTGCCTTACTAAGCTGTAGCATCCTGCCTAGTTTCCGTAGTATGGTGTACATCCTGCCTAGGTGCATTAGTATTCTACACCATCCTACCTGGCTGCCTTAGTATGCTGCAGCATCCTGCTTGGCTGCCTTAGTTTGCTGTAGCATCCTGCCTAGTGGCCTTTGTATGGCATATATCTTGCCTAGCTGTTTTAGTATGGCATAGCATCCTGCCTAACAGCCTTAGTATGCAGTAGCATCCTACCTGGTTGCCTTAGAATGGTTTATCATCCTGCCTAGCTGTTTTAGTGTGCTCTAGCATCCTGTCTATCTGCCTTAGTATAGCATGGTATCATGTGTAGCTGCCTTAGTATGGTGTACATCCAGCCTAGCTGCCTTAGTATGCTGTAGCATCCTGCCTAGCTGCCTTAGTATGGCGTACATCTTGCCTAGCTGTCTTATTATGGTGTAGAATCCTGCCTAGCTGACTTAGTATGGCATACATCCTGCCTAGCTGCCTTATTATGCTGTAGCAGCCTACCTAGCTACCTTAGTATACTGTAGTATCCTGCCTAACTGCCTTAACATGGCATACATCATACCTAGCTGCTTTAGTATGCTGTAACTTCTTGTCCAGCTGCCTTAGTATGCTGTAGCATCCTGCCTGTCTGCTTTAGTATGGCATATGATTCTGACTAGATTGCCTTAATATGGTATAGCATCCTGCTTAGCTGCCTTAGTATGGTATACAACCTGCCTAGCTGCCTTAGTATGATATAGCATCCTGTCTAGCTGCCTTAATATGGCATAGCATCCTGTGTAGCTGCCTTAGTTTTGTATACATCCTGCCTAGCTACCTTAGTACAATGTAGTATCCTGCCTAACTGCCTTAATATGGTGTACATCCTGCCTAGCTGCCTTACTATGGCATACATCTTGCCTAGCTGCCTCAGTATTTTGCAGCAACCTACCTAGCTGCCTTAGTACACTATAGTATCCTGCCTGGCTGCTTTAGTATGGCATATCATTCTGCCTAGCTTGCCTTAGTATGGTGTAGCATCCTGCCTAGCTGCCTTAGTATGGTATACACCCTACCTAGCTGCCTTAGTATGGTATAGTCTAGCTGCCTTAGTATGGTATAGCACCCTGCTTAGCTGTCTTAGTATGGTGTAGCATCCTACCTAGCAGCCTTAGTATGTCTTAGCATACTGCCTACCTTCCTTAGTATACTGTACCATCCTGCCTAGCTGCCTTAGTATGGCATTGCATCCTGTGTAGCTGCCTTAGTATTGTGTACATCCTGCCTAGCTGCCTTAGTATGGTGTGGCCTCCTGCCTAGCTGCCTTACTAAGCTGTAGCACCCTGCCTAGTTTCCATAGTATGGTGTACATCCTGCCTAGGTGCCTTAGTATTCTGCAGCATCCTGCCTAGTTTCTGTAGTATTGTGTATATCCTGCCTAGTGGCTTTAGTGTTCTACAGTATCCTACCTAACTGCCTTAGTATGCTGTAGCATCCTGCTTGACTGCCTTAGTATGCTGTAATACCCTACCCAGCTGCCTTAGTATGGTGTAGCATCCTGCCTAGTGGCCTTTGTATGGAATACATCTTGCCTAGCTGCCTTAGTATGGTATAGCATCCTGCCTAGCTGTCTCAGTATGCTGTATCATCCTGCCTAGTTGCCTTGGAATGATATACAGACTGCCTAACTGCCTTAGTATGGTGTAGCATCCCACCTAGCTGCCTTATTATTCTGCAGCATCCTACTTAGCTGCCTTAGTATGCTGCAGCATCCTGCTTGGCTGCCTTACTCTGCTGTAGCATCCTGCCTAGCTGCTTTAGTATGGTGCAGCATCTTGCCTAGCTGCTTTAGTATGGGGTACCATCCTGACTGGCTGCCTTAGTATTCTGTGCCATCCTGCCTACCTCTCTTAACATGCTGTAGCATCCTGCCTAGCTGCTTTTGTATGGCATACATCCTGCCTAGCTGCTTTAATATGGTATTGCATCCTGCTTAGCTGTCTTAGTATGCTGTAGCATCTTGTCTAGCTACCTTAGAATGCTGTAGCATGGCTAGCTGCCTTAGTATGCTGTAGCATCCTGCCTAACTGCCTTAGTATGGTGTACATACTGCCTAGCTGCCTTAGTATGGTGTAGAATTCTGGCTAGCTGCCTTAGTATGTCATACATCCTGCCTAACTTCCTTAGTATGGTATAGCATCTTGCCTAACTGCGTTTGTATGGCATACGTCCTGCCTAGGTACCTTAGTATGGTACAGCATTCTGCCTAGCTGCCTTAGTATGCTGAAGCATCCTGCCTAGCTACCTTAGTATGCTGTAGTATCCTGCCTAACTGTCTTAATATGGCATACATCCTACCTAGCTGCTTTAGTATGCTGTAGCATCTTGTCCAGCTGCTTTAGTATGCTGTAGCATCTTGTCCAGCTGCCTTAGTATGCTGTGGCATCCTGCCTGTCTGCTTTAGTATGCTGTTGTATCCTGCCTAAGTGTCTTAATATGGTGTACATCCTGCCTAGCTGCCTTATTATGGTGCAGCAGCCTGCCTAGTTGCCTTAGTATGGCATACATCCTGCCTAGCTGCCTTAGTATGCTGTAGCTTTCTGCCTAGTTTCTGTAGTATGGCACACATCCTGCTTATCTGCTTTAGTATTCCACAGCATCCTACCCAGCTGCCTTAGTATGCTATAGCATCCTGCCTGACTGCTTTAGTATGGCATATCATTCTGCCTAGCTTGCCTTAGTATGGTGTAGCATCCTGCCTATCTGCTTGAGTAGAATGACATCCGCCTAACATGGTTAGGACAGGGTTTTCAGAAGTCAGAAGCAGACTAAGGAGACACTGGCCACAGCTGTCTTTCAGAAGGATTATGGAAGTTCATTAGGCAGCAGACAAACCCCTGTTTAGCATGGATGTTTTATCAGTTACTGAGACTCGTACTGTCGAGTTTGTATTGTAGTAACAGTTAAAGCAGAACTGTATACTTGAACAGTTTGGGGACT